>NC_056729.1:1726881498-1726900940 GCF_019279795.1 Protopterus annectens | reverse complement strand
GCAAATTGTGGCCTGCTACAGATCCTCCATAACCCAGGACCACCACTCTGCCTGGAGACACTGGAAAACATGAAGGTCCTACAACACCCTGATCTTGGGAGATTTCAGTTACCCTACCATTAACTGGAAAACACTGAGTACAAAGGTCAGCGCTTCCTGGAATTTATCAACTCAAATGCCCTGGATCAGCTGGTAAACTCCCCTACCAGAGGAAACATAATGGACCTGGTCATCACTAACATGGGCACAGGTGTCCATGAGGTCAACCATCACTGGTTAGATCAGACCATAAACTAATCACCCTGGATGTCCACAACCACCAAACCAAGGAAACCACAGTAAAATTTTCTAAAGCAAACTTCACCTTACTTAAGTCAGAGGTAAGTTTCAGCCCCCATACTAAAGGATAACATTGCCCAAGATGCAGAATCCTTTACAATGCACTCTATGAACACTCTACAAATGCATGGATCATGCCATCCCTAGCAAAACCAAGACTCACTTAAGAGAAGGAAACCAGTCTGGTGGACCCTGCCAAAAACAGGTTATACAACAAAAGGAGGAAACTAGTTCAGAAAAAAGCAAATCCCAAAAGGAAAGACATCCCTGATCAGTATCAGTAAGAAACTGGTCCTCATAAAAATCATCCAAGGCTAACTTGAAGAAAAATAGCCAAGGATGAAGATAACCACAAAGCCTTCTTTAGCTATGTCAAAAATCTAACTGGCAACTTGCAGATATGCTCTGAGATAGTGCAAAATAGCACAAAATATACTGAACCTACTGATATTGCCAACATACTGGCAGATAGATTCAGTGCAACTTCACCTCCTCTCACCTTCAAAGGCACAACAATACCGAAAAGTGTAGTGTCTGTATCACAGAAGTACAGGTGAAAACAGCCTGGCCAAAACACAGCATCAATGGGGCCAGATGGTGTCCCAGGCTGCGTTTGCATGAACTACAGAACTAACCAACCACCTAAACACGCTGTTCAACTCTCAGTCTCCACAGGCTATAGAATACAGCAATGGTTATTCCATACAAAGGAGGAGCCACAACTGACCCTGGTAACTATCGCCCCATAAGCCTGACTAGCCTGGTCTGCAAGGCTATGGAGCGCATCATCATGGAATTGATTAACCACCAAACACCTGACCCACCCAGTTCGGCTTTGTTAGGGGCAGATCATGCCTACTAAACCTGGTTGACTTCTTTGAGACAGTCACCAAGGCCACAGACGAAGGAAAGGTGGTTCACACAGCCTACCTTGACCAGCTGAACACCATTCTCACTGGTATTATAGAAAACTCACCAGCCTGAACATAAACCTAGATAAGATGGTTGCCAACTGGCTTACAGACAGAACTCATATGGTAAGAATAGCAGGCTCCAGGTCTGACTTATAAACCAGTCACAAGTGGTGTCGCAAGGCTCAGTTCTGGGACCCTACTGTTTGGTATATATTTCTCAGAAGTACAGGCAAACACAGGAGGACTATGGCTAACCAAGTTCCCGATGACTGCAAACTGGGAGCCATAATTGACTCTCTGGCTGACACGGACATCTCCAAAAAGTTACTGAGACAGACACCTGGTGTCAAAGTCATGGCCTCAAGCTAAATGCCAAAATGCATAGTCATCCTTTGGGAAAACAAAACACCATAATTACCAAAGTTGCAGCCCCTTAATACAGAAGAGGTAATAAGAGATCTGGGGACCCAGGTAGATAGTAATCTCTCCTTTGACAATCATATTGCCAAGTAGTTAGGAAATCTTCTATGTGCCCATCTACTACTAAGGGTTCTGATCTAGAAATAAAGAGGTTATAGTGCCTCTTACACCACCATCAGACCCATCATAGAGTACAATGCCCATGGGATGTACCTCACAAGACACTTCCAACAGCTTGAAAGACCACAAAAGCACCTCACCAAGAGATTACTGGACAAACACATGTCCTATGCAGCCCGACTGAAAAACTGCTGTACTCAGTGGCATATCGCTACTCAGAGGTGATCTCTGTGACTTACAAAGCCATGTCCAACTCAGAATTGATGGACATGCTCCACTTAAAGAAATCTAAGTCACTGTGAGCTACTCATCAGTGAGCTAAACTCACCACAACAATAAATAGAACATGGAGGATAGATTCCCGTTAGACCCCCATGCTTTGGAACAAAATTTTAACTACATTAGGCAGAGCTCTCACTAACACTCTTTCAAGAGCCTTGATGAGTGGATGGGTAACAGAGTATACCGATCACTTCATTGGCTCTGCTTGACAGAGGCTCAGTTAATTAATCAATGCTAAAGCACACTCTGGCTAGTTTATAAATGCCTGGCAGATAGCCTAGTACCTACCTATGAACCTATGCATAGTTTGCAGTCATCTGAACTTCATTAGCCAGACCTCTGTGTTAGCCTGTACTTCAGAGAAGTAGACACCAAAACAGGATAGGACCCAGGACTGAATGTGGTACTCCACTTGTCACTGGCCTAAGTCAGATTGGTGCACTTTCACAATGTTTCTGTCAGTGAGCCATTGGTAACCCATCTTGTGACATAGGGATTTATACCAAGTTTAGTGAGTTTATCTATAATTCCAGTAGGGATGGTGTTGAAAGCCTTGGCAAGATCCAGATAGGCTGTGTGAACCACCTTACCCTTGTCTACGGCTTTGGTGACTGCTTCAAAGAAGTCTATCAGGTTTAGGAGACATGATCTGCCTTTTACAAAACCGAACCGGTTGGGGTCCAGAGTTAGGAGATTACCAGTGTCTTTGTTATAAGTTCCATGATGATACGCTCCATGGCCTTGCAGACCAGACTACAGGCTATGAGCAGTTCCTGGGGTCCGTGGCTCCTTGTGTAGTGATAACCTAGCACCATTCAGCAGGCACAAAGCCTGAGGTGAGGCTATGACTGAACATGGTACTTAGATGTGGTGTCAGCCTAGTTCATGAGAATGCAGCCTGATGTTGTCTGGTCCCATGGATGCTGTGTTCCTGGCTTTAGAGAGGTTTTACCTGTGCAGCCATGATTACAGGAACTTTGCATTTTTCCTGTATAGAGATGGGCTCTTTAATGAAGATAAAGTTGGCACTGAACCCATCTGCCAGGATATTGGCAATATCAGTTGGGACTGTATATTTAGTACCATTGTGCTGTAACTCAGAGCTCTGATCTCCATTGAGATTTTTGACATAGCTATAGAATGCTTTGTGGTTGTCTTTAGAATCAGTGCATTTTGTTTTCTAACAAGCTTTGGAGGATTTTATCAGATTGCAGCTTCTGCTGACCAGGAGTCCACTCATGGGATTTTACTCTTTGCAACAGTTTCTTCCTTCTGTTGATAGTTTGTTTATGGCAGGGACCACCAGACTTTTGGAGGATAGTGGTTCTGTTTGGGATAGCAGATATGCACTCATGTAAGTGCTATAAAGTACTTGTGTAGGATTCAGTAGCTAACAGTATTGTCCATCTGCATGGGTGTCATGAAGCTCACCATTTCTGTCTTAAGAAGCATGAAGTTGGCTTTGGAGACATTTTTAACATGGTTTCCAATGATGCAGAATGTGGCCATGTAGGGTAATTAGCTTATGGTCAGATCGGACTAACGAGGCATTGACTTCAGGTGTGGAACACCAGTCACTCAAGACAAACCAAATAACCAACACAAATAACCACAAAGTGAGCTAAATGCTACTCATTGCCAGAAGTCTCAGCCTACAAATGCACACACTCCAGGCACTTCTCAGTATGGAGAATACTGATATCTGTGCAGTAACAGAAACCTAGTTCAAGACCCAGACAGACAAGAATACCAGGATACTACTCATTCCATACTTCCAGCATCAGAAGGATCATAGAATAGAGGATGTATCCATATTCATCAAGGATACCTACACCTCTACATCCTTCTACAGATATGTACCCATAGAATGTTGCACAGAATGTTCTCCACTCCACAGTGCCACAAAAGATTGGCATTTCTGATGAGCCTGACAAGTCTATCTGCAAGGCAATGGAGCCAATCATAATGGAAGTCAACAATAAAGACATGGGAACCTTCTTGTGAGCAAAAGTTTGGCTTTGTCAAATGCAGATCATGCCTCCTGAACTGGGTGATTTCTTGAGACAGTTACCAGGCTACAGATGACTTGAAAGGAGCTCCACACAGCCTACCTATGCCTCGCTAAGACCTTTGACACCATTCTGCAGTCAGGTATCATAGATGAACTCACCAACCTGGGCATAAACCATACATCACAAGATGGATTGCAAACTCTCACAGATAGATACAAATTAAGAGTTGCTGATACATGTCAGACTCTAAATAACAACTGGTGTCAGTTCAGTTTAGCTCCTGTTTGGTATAGACTTCTGAAGTACATGAACACAGGATTGTGGCAGTTTGCTGGGATCTAAGTGTTTGCCATAATAGATTAGATGACACAAATATTCTCCAGAAGGGACTCTATGAGACAGATGTTTGTCAGAATCATGGCCTCAAGCTCATGTGAGAGGCATAGTAATCCTTTGGTGACAAAGTACCCATAAACTACCACATGGTGTTTATAAAACTGACAAAGAATAAGATCTGACACAGATAGTCATCTTTTCCTTTGGCAACCATGTTGCCAAAGTGATTAGGAAATCTATGGACTAATCAACAAAGGATTTGCATCAGATCAAAAGAGGTAGTGGTGGCCCTCACTCAAGTCATCAGACCCATCATTGAGTACAATGCACCATTTTGGATGTACTAACAAGCATAGCAGCTGAGAGACCACAGATATACCAAGAATTTCAAACTTTTGTTATAAACACAAAGTACAGTTTTGTACCTACCATAAATGTAGATGTTCGAGTGCTAATACAGCTGCAGTCATAACAGATGGGTTCTCCTGCCATCAGGCGGTCCTCGTCGGCCTAATTCCAAAGTCTAGGTCCGGGCCGGTTGTCGCCGCTTCTTCCCCTGACGCCAGTGTGACAGGGGTATAAAAGAACCAGCCGACCATTTTCTTCAGTTTTTTCTTGCCCCAGATCTCACGTGCCCCCAGAAGGAAGGCAATACATAAATTTGTGTAATAAAGCAATGCCATATAATCAAAATACAGTAGTTGCAAGCAAATACACCATAAAAGAATACCCCAATCAGGTTGTAAGAGGAGGTGTTAGCCAAAAGGCCTGTCCCAAGAGGGGAAGGAGGGAGGGAAACCTGGACTGCAGTTGTATTAGCACTCGAACATCTACATTTATGGTAGGTACAAAACTGTACTATGTTCATCGTGCATACAGCTGCAGTCATAACAGATGGGTAGAATCCCAAAGCTAAGAAGGGGTGGTAGGCACTAGGTGGAACTAGGAGGAGCCAGGATGCCCTGCAAGACTGCAGTGGCAAAGCCTGCTCTAGTTTTGGAGTATAAAGGTAGGTGGTAGTGCTTGGAGAAGGTATGCACAGAACTCCAAGTGGCTGCTTCCAAAATATCTTTGGTAGGAACTCCTCTGAGGAAGGCTGCAGAGGTAGCTGGCTGTGGCCCTTGTGGAGTGAGATCTGATGCCTGCAGGTACAGTTTTACCATGAAAAGAGTAACAAAAGCGTATGCAGTGGGCTATCCATTTTGAGATTGTCTGTTTGGAAATTGGCTTCCTTGAGCTGAGCCTATAGCATAGGACACAAAGAGCTGTTCTGATTTTCTGAAAGGCTTTGTTCTGTCCAAATAATCGCAGTTGTCTATGGATGTCCAAGGAATGTAGTAGTCTCTCCCCTTTGTTTTGAGGATTAGGGTAAAAGGTAGGCAAGTGTATAGCCTGATTCAAAGCTACCCTGGACACCACCTTTGGCAAAAAGGATAGGTTAGTTCATAAGGAAACTCTGTCCTGATGGAAGATGATAAAAGGCTGCACCGCCATGAGGGCTTGTACGAGCTGAGGTGATAGCCAGAAGGAAAGCTGTTTTCCAGGACAAATATAGCAAATCTGTTGAGGCAGCTGGCTCAAAAGGAGGCAAGGTCAGCTTTTCTAGAATGAAATTGAGGTCCCAAGCAGGTATTGGTTGTTTCCTTGGGGTTTATATTCTTAGCCCCTCTGAGGAACTGTCTTAAGAGGGGGTAAGAGAATAAAGGTGGATCAGTGTTGTATTCTGCAGAAATGGCTGAGGCATGGATCTTGATGGAGGAGAATGAAAGTCCACCGTTTAGCAGCTCAGCTAGATACTGTAATATTTGAGGTAAATTCAGTTTTCCAGGATCCTGGCCCTTTTTCATCATTCCAGGCACAAAACCGCTTTCCATGGAGTAAGCTTTTCTAGTAGAGGCCTTCTGGCCTCCAAAATGACATCCTGCACCTCCTTGGAGAGTAGGGTCTGTTGTGATGTTAAGGAATCTTCCATGCGGCCAGATTGAGTGTTTTCAGCTGACTGTGAAGAGTTTTGTAGCAGTGCTGAGTCAGAAGAAGAGGTATTAGAGGTAGGGTCCATGGAGGGAATGCGCCAGGCTCCCCAGGAGTGGGTACTAGTGTTGTCTTGGCCAGTCTGGAGCAATGAGAATCATCTTTGGTCTGTCTGCTCTGGTTTTTAATAGTACTTTGGGCAGCAGAGGAAGAGGTGGAAAGGCATAAACTGTCATTGATGTCCAACTGAAAGAGAGAGCGTCCACCCTCCACGCCTTTGGATGAAAAGTCCTTGAGCAGAATTTTGTCAATTGGTGGTTTTTGTGGGAGGCAAAGAGATCTATGTCTGGCCTTCCCCATGCTTGGATTATTTCTGTAAAAACTTGAGGATGCAACTTCCATTCGTGTGGATCTGTCATATTTCTGCTTAGGTTGTCTGCCATGTTGTTTTCCTTGCCTGACAAGTACTGTGCTTGAAGTTCGATTTGTAATTCCAGAGCCATGTTCCAAAGAGACATGGCCAGCCTGCATAGGGGTATGAATGTGTTCCTCCCTGTTTGTTTATGTACCACATTACTGTGGTGTTGTCTGTCTTATCAATAGTTGACCTGGATGCAGAAGGTCTTTGAAAGCTATAATAGCATTTATTACTGCTAGCATTTCCTTTTTGATTGATGTGAAGGTGCTTTTCTTTTTGGTACCATTTGCCCTGAATGCAACGATCTGTCATGTGCATGTAGTCCGAGGCGCCTGTTGTGATGACTTGATTTGCTTGAGGCTTGCAGAATGGGAGACCTGTGTTTGTTTGGCATGCTTGAGCCCACCACAGAAATTCCTTTTGAAGACATGGAATTAGTGGTATTATTGTTTCCAAACTGTGGCTGTGTTGAGACCATAGGTTTTTCAGGTACCATTGAAGTTTCCTCATATGCAGCTTTGCACATGGGATTAGTAGGATGCAAGATGCCATGAATCCCAGAGCCTGCAGGATTTTCCTTGCAGTCAGCCTGGTGAAATTTGCTAGTGTTCTGAAATATTGAGTTAGTTGCCCCTGCTTCTCTGGCATGAGATAGGCCATCTGGGTGTTTGTGTCCAAGTTGGCACCCAGGAAAATTATTTTCTGAGATGGTGTTAGCCTTGATTTCTTCTTGTTGACTGTGTATCCCAGAGAATTCAATAACCTTATTACATAAGCCAGATGTTTCAGAAGTATGTGCTTGCTGTCCGCTTGGATCAGGCAGTCGTCCAAATAGGGGTATATTTGTATTCCTTGAAGTCTGCAGTAGGCAATTACTGATGCCAGGCATTTCGTGAATACTCTGGGCGCAGTAGATAAGCCAAAGGGCAATGCAGAGAATTGATAGTGGGTTGAACCTGCAAGAAATCTGAGGTATCTTCTGCAATTTTGTCTGATTGGGACGTGCAGGTATGCCTCCTTGAGGTCCAATGTTACCAGCCAAGACTCCTTGCCCAGCATGGGAAGAAGCTGCTGTAATGTGAGCATCTTGAATTTTGGTATGAGTAAAAATGTGTTTAGGATGGATAGGTCCAAAATGGGTCTCCAATCTTTTCCCTTCCTTGGTACCAGGAATAGTCTGGAATAAAAACCTTGACCTTGTTCGTGAGTAGGCACCTTTTGAATAGCTTTCATGTCCATGAGTTCTGAAATTTGTCTTTGTGCCTCTGCCCTTTGATTGTGTGGCAGGTTTGGCATGCCTCTCATTTTTGGAAGGGTGTGAAAATGGAATCTGTAGCCTCTGTTTATAATGTCCAGGATCCATTTGTCTTTTGTGACAATATGCCAATTTTTTGAAAATAATGCCAGTTTTCCTCCTAAGGGGGCTGCCATTTGAGCCTTGCTTGGCATGCAAAGGGGAAAGTCATTGGGCTTGCTTTCTGAATGGCTGCGAACTATCTTCACCACCTCTTTGTGTATGAGCTTGCCATTGTCTGCCTCTAAACGATCCATGAGATTGCCCTCTGCCCCTCGGGCGCCTGTATCTACCTCTTTGGGGTCTGTCTGTGGCTGGAAAGGACCAATTTGGAAGGCCAATTTCTACTGAAACATGGTGGTTGTACCTGTAGAAAATCTTTCACAGTTTGCATTGATTTAGCCTTTTCCTCCATTTTCCTTAATACCTCCTCAGCATTAGCACCAAATAATACATCCTTTTGTAGAGGGGCATCTAGTAATTTAGCTTTGACATGATCAGGCAAGGTTTGTTCCTTGAGCCAGGCATGTCTACTCCTGTAATAGCAGCTCTACATGAGGCCTCTAGAGCATCAAAACCACATTGTAAGTTATGCTTACCCACTTGTTCTGCACTATGCATCAAATCCTGCAACTCCTTCAAGTCTGGTTGTTCAGGTTGTGACATTTTACTTTTCAATTGTGATAACAAAAACTGTTGGTATTTTAGCATATGGAACTGACAGTTTAAGGCCCTCATGGTTAAGGTAGCCGAGGTATATACCTTTTTTCCCCACCTTTCTAAGGATCTGGAATCTCTCTCGGAAGGTAATGGATTTTTAGCAGTGGAGGCCTTAATTCCCTTGGGGCCCTGTGAGATGGTTTCTGGGTCAGCAGCATGGCTTTTGTATAGAAATTGGTGTGAGTCAGGGACCCTGTAATACCTGTCAGGCTTGACTGGGGCTGGTGGCAGAGAATCCGGGTTAAGGCAGGCCTCCGAGTAAACATCATCTAGGATGTCCAAGACAGGAGGTATAGCCAGAGGTCTGTGCTGAGGTAGCAAAAGAAATTCCCTAAGCCTTTTCTTGGAATCTGAATAATCTTGGCCTTCCCAGTGGAAGTGTTCCCTTAAGGTATACAAAGTTTCCCCAAATGAGTAATCCTCTGGGCGGATAAACAGAGAAATGGACTCCTCTGCATCAGAGTCTTCAAAAGGGGAGTAAGAATGTTCCTGATCATCAGAGTGCTCTGAAATAATGGAGCCCTGATCAGAGGAGGGGGATTCTTCCTCCACTCTGGGCCTTTTGTCCGGTGGGGGTTGAGAACCCCTGATAAGAGTAATTAAATCCTCAGCCATTTTAAGCATCTGTATTTTAGGCATGAGGCCTTGAGATGGGCCCTGTGTAGCTTGTCTCTTAGAGTGCATGGCTGTTTTAGACTTAGTAAAAGCCTTGATGGAAAAAGAAGAGGAAGGTCTGAAGACACCTTGCGTGGAGGTAGACCTGTCCACATTGTGAGGCTCAACGCCAAGAGTGGCTTCGATATCTGTAGTCTGGGTGTGGGCCGAGGAACCTGCGACCTCGGGCAGAGAGACACCATGAAGTGTCGCCGGTAGTCAGGGCTGTGTAGGCCTCGCTGAGAACTGACCACCGGTAGTCTTTTGGCTTTGGCGTGGTGTCGGTAGAGGCCACGGACCTCGTGTGTCGGTCCTTATCTTTGCGCTTTTTAGACAAAACTGGAGTCGGAGTCTCCACGACATAGTATAGAAATGCTTTTCCCAAAATAATGCTGGGCAACTCCGCCCGACGCTTAATAGTGCTTTGAATGTAGCACAAAAGCGACAGCCCGAGACGTCGTGGTCTGGGCCTACACAAGGTATACAGAGGGAATGGAAACCCTTATGCGGTATTTGCTTCCCACATGAAATACAATTGTTAACTTTGTCTGACATCGGTCTGAGGCAAGAAAAGTTTCCCCAACGGGGTACTTAGCTTTAAAGAAGACTTCGGCTTCAAAATTTTTCGTAATTTCAGGAGCTGGCCGACCGGCACTTGCGAACTGCTTCCGCTTCGGGCACCGCGCGGCAAGAAAGACTGAAAAAAATGGCGTTGGCTGGTTCTTTTATACAGCACTGACGCAGGGAAGAAGCGGCGACACGACAACGACGCCCGACCTAGACTTTGGAATTTGCGACCGAGACCCACCGAGGACCACCTGGCAGGAGAACCCATCTGTTATGACTGCAGCTGTATGATGAACATCTGGTAAAAAGTACAGATTTGTACCTACCATAAATGTAGATGTCCGATAGATATGCAACTGCAGTCCTTACATATGGGTGTCCTGCTCAGGCAGCCCTTCGGTCGGCCGGATTCCAAAGTCTGAGTCCGGCGCCGCTGATGTCGCCTCACGCCAGATTCTGGGGTATAAAAGCATCAGACGCCATCTTGCTCAGTGTTTCTTGCCCCAGATGCCTGGTGCCCTCAAGGCTAAATTCAGAACTGGATAAAAAATTCCAGACATACACAACAGTAATAAACAGATACACCATAACAGATATCCCCAGCTAATTAGAACAGGGGGAGAAGTGGACCCAATATACAGAGGAGTAGGAGGGAGGGAAAACCTGACTGCAGTTGCATATCTATCGGACATCTACATTTATGGTAGGTACAAAACTGTACTATGTCCTTCAAGAATGCAACCGCAGTCCTTACATATGGGTTGAATACCATAGCCAAGCTGGGGGTGGTAGGCTCTAAGATGAAGATGGTGTAGCTAAAATGCCCTGCAGGACTGCCGAAGCAAAGCCTCCTCGGGATCAGAAATATTAAGGAAGGTTATAGTGCTTAGAAAATGTATGCACGGAGCTCCATGTAGCAGCCTCTAGAATGTCCTTTGTAGCCACCCCTCTTAGAAAGGCTGTGGAGGTGGCTATAGCTCTGGTGGAGTGTGGCCTGATATTGGCTGGCACACCCTTTCCATGGAAAGAATAACAGAATCTGATGCAATGTCCAATCCATTTTGAAATTGTTTGTTTGGAAATTGCCTTTCCTTGCACTCCAGCAGCATATGCTACAAATAGTTGGTCAGACTTTCTGGTGGCCTTTGTTCTGTCCAAGTAGTAGCGCAGTTGTCTGTGTATGTCCAAAGTGTGCAGCAGCTTTTCTCCTTTATTTTGAGGATTGGGGAAGAAGGTAGGCAGGTGAATTGATTGATTTAGAGACACCCTGGATACCACCTTTGGCATAAATGAAGGACTGGTTCTTAAAGAAACTCTGTCCTGATGAAAAATGAGAAATGGAGGTATTGACATGAGGGCCTGTATCTCCGAAACTCTTCTTGCTGAGGTAATTGCCAACAGGAAAACTGTTTTCCAGGAGAGAAATTGTAATTCTGAAGCTGCTGCTGGCTCAAAAGGAGGAAGAGTTAATTTTTCCAACACGAAGTTGAGGTTTCATGCAGGCACTGGTGGTTTTCTGGGAGGTTTGATATTCTTTATTCCTCTTAGAAATTGTCTTAGCAAAGGATGTGAAAACACAGGTGGATCAGTGTCGTATTTTGCTGAAATTGCTGAAGCGTGTATTTTTATGGAAGAATAGGAAAGTCCATTTTGTAGCATTTCTGCCAAGTATTGTAGTATCTGTGGGATGCTCATTACTGATGCATCCTGCCCCTTGTTGGCATTCCAGATGCTGAATCTCTTCCATTTGGCTGAATAAGTTTTTCTGGTGGAAGGTCTGCGTGCTTCCAATAAGATCTGTTGAACTTCCTTGGAGAGAGAAATATGGTGAGAAGTCATGGAACCCTCCAAGCTGCCAGCTGCAGAGTTTGCAGGTTGGGATGAACTGTCCTGTAATTGTGCTGAGTCAAAAGCAGAGGCCACTGAGGCAGGGGCCACGGCTTGGTGCAAGTTAGGCTCCTTAGCAATGGGTACCAGTGTTGTCTTGGCCAATCTGGAGCTATCAAGATGCCTTTCGGTTGTTTTGCTTTGATCTTCAGTAACACCTTGGTCATTAATGGTAGAGGTGGGAATGCATAGATTGTTAGAGAGTTCCAGCTGAAGGAGAGAGCATCCATTCTCCAGGCTTGTGGATGGTGTGTCCTAGCAGAACTTCTTCAGATGATGATTGAGGTGTGAGGCAGAGAGATCTATGTCCGCCTCCCCATGCATGTTATTTGAGAAATGTCTGGATGCAACATCCGTGTCGCGGTCCAAGATGTTTCTGCTTAGACTGTCTGCCAGAACATTGTCCTTGCCTGGAACGAACTGGGATTGCAGCTGTATGTTCAGTTTCAGGGACTTTTCCCAAAGAGTCATTGTTAGTCTGCAGAGGGGGTAAGAATGAGTACCTCCCTGTTTGTTTATGTACCACATAACAGTGGTGTTGTCTGTCCTTATTAGCAGATGACCTTGTTGAAGATATTTTCCGAAGGCCTTGATTGCATGAATTACTGCTAACATCTCTTTTTGATTGATGTGTAGATGCACTTCGCAGGCAGCCCATTGCCCTTGAATGCATCTGCCCTCCATGTGCGCCCCCCAACCATGGTCTGAGGAGTCTGTTGTAATGGTTTGGCTTGTTTGAGGTTTGTTGAAAGGCATGCCTTTGTTTAACTGGCTTGCTTGGGCCCACCACAATAATTCCTTTTGTAGACATGGAATGAGTGGGATAATTGCTTCTAAGTTGTGGCTGTGTTGAGACCATAAACTTTTTAGGTACCATTGTAGTTTTCTCATGTGTAGTCTTGCCAGTGGAATCAATAGAATGCAAGATGCCATGAAACCCAGGGCCTGCAGGATTTTCCTTGCAGTCATCTGGGTGAGCTTTGCTAGGCTTTTGAAGTAATCTGGTAATTGTTCTTGTTCTTCTCTGTGAGGAAAGCCATTTGTAATTTTGTGTCCAGTTTGGCTCCTAGATTATTTGTTGGGATGGCAGTAGTCTTGATTTTTGAATGTTGACTGTGTATCCCAAAGCCTGTAGTAAGTGAATGACATAATTCAAGTCTTTTGTCAAGGCTTGCTTGTCCGCTTGTATAAGGCAGTCGTCCAGGTAAGGGTATATTTGTATCCCTGGAGTCTGCAGTGCAATTACTGATGCCAGGCATTTCGTGAACACTCTACGCCTTAGTAGATAAGCCAAAGGCAATGCTGAGAATTGATAATGCTCTGACCCTGCAAGAAATCTGAGTATCTTCTCCAACTGTGTCTGATTGGGACATGCAGGTATGCCTCCTTGAGGTCCAGAGTAATTCCAGCCAAGACCCCTTGCCCAGCATGGGAAGGAGTTGCTGTAACGCAGCATACTTGAATTTATGACAATCCAGTATAGGTCTCCATTGCTTTTCTTTTCTTGGAACTAGGAACAGTCTTGAGTAGAATCCCTGGCCTTGTTCCTGAGGCGGGACCTTTTCTATTGCTTTGATTTGTAGCAACTTTGAAACTTGTATGAGTGCCTCTGCCCTTTGATTTTGTGGCAGGTTTGGCATGCCTTGTCTTGTTGGTAAAGTATGGAAGTGGAACCTGTAACCTTGGTCTATTATGTCCAGAATCAATTTGTCCTTTGTTAAAACGTGCCAATTTTTTGAGAATAAGGATAATTTTCCGCCTAAAGGTGCTTCTCTTTGAGCCTTGGTCGGCGGTGTCAAAGTCAAGTCATTGTGATTGTCCCTGTGGAGCAGTAGAAGTCCCTGCGCCACTTCTCTGATTAGTTGGTTGCCACTGGCGTCCCCTGTAGGAGCCTCGGTATTGTCCTCTCCCTCGGGCACGCCTGTTTTTTCCCCTTTGGAACTTGTCAGTGTCTGGAAAGGACCAATTCTTCGAAGGCCAATTCCTGCTGAACCTTGGTGGCTGAACCTGGAGGAAATCTTTGACTGTTTGCACTGATTTAGCCTTTTCCTCAATTGATTTCAACACATCCTGAGCATTAGCACCAAATAGCTTGTGTTTTTCCAGAGGTGCATCTAGAAGCTTTACTTTAACATGATCTGGCAATGCCTGTTCTTTCAACCAAGCATGTCTACGTATGACGGCCCCTGTCATAGCTGCCCTACATGAAGCTTCCAATGCATCATAACCATACTGAAGAAAATGATTGCTAACCTGCTGAGTGTTATGAAACAAATCCTGCAAGGCCTTTCTGTCTAAAGGCTCAGGAGAGGCTAACTTTTTCTGCAAATCATCCATCAAGAAATCCTGATACTGAAACATATGAAAAAGGCAATTAAAGGCCCTCATGGCAAGGGTGGTGGAGGTATAAACTTTTTTGCCCCACCTCTCCAGGGACCTAGATTCCCTGTCTGCGGGCAAAGGATTTTTGGCCGTGGAAGTGGCCACTCCTTTTGGCCCCTGGGAAATAGTTTCGAGATCAACAGAATGGGCCTTAAAGAGATGCTTGTGAGTTTCAGGAACCCTGTAGCATCTATCTGGCTTGACAGGAACAGGAGGGAGAGAATCAGGAGAAGCACTCGAATCTGAGTACACATCATCCAATACATCTAACACTGGTGGGATATTTAAGGGCCTGTGCTGGGGAAGCTTAAGGAAGGTACGAAGCCATTTCCTGGAGTCGGAGAATTCCTGGCCCTGCCACTGAAAATGCTCTCTCATGGAGTGGAGAATTTCCCCGAAAGAAATATCCTCAGGAAGGGAGGCCGAAGGAATAGATTCCTCAGCATCAGAATCCTCGTAGGCCTGGAAGGACTCTTCCTGGGTATCTGATTGGTCTGAGTCACAAGAGGCTTCATCTGAGGAAAGGGTGTCTATCTGCTCAACCCTAGACCTTTTGTCTGAGGGCGGCTGAGAACCTCTGTCAGGATGAGCCTGGGAACCTCTGATTAAGGAAATTAGATCTGCAGCTAAAGTCATGATCTGTTTATCAGAAGTGGGACCCTGAGAAAAAGATTTAGGAGGGTGAGACTTAGCATGGCTGGCAGCCTTAGCACGTGTGTAGGCCTTGATGGACATAGACACCGGAGGCCTAGCTGCCCCATGTGCTGGAGTAACTTTGTCCACCGATATGGTCTCAGGCAAATCTTGGGATTCGGCTTCTGGAGGAAAATCAACAACCGGCTCCAGGGCCGAAGTGAACAGTAAAGCGGTGTCGTCGGTCTGGAGAAATTACCGCTCAAGAGACCGAGCACTCGGTAGGTTTTTGGCGTGGTGTCGGTGGAAGTCGGGCGAATGTCGGTCCCGGTCCTTCCGCTTTTGAAATGTGTCGTCGGTTGTTCCGACGGCATGATATAGGAGTATTTATCGCCAAAAGTCTTCAGCAAATTCTGCCCCGCCTGAGAGCGCTTATTGAAGCAAGCACAGGCAGCACAGGCCGAGACGTGTGGTCTGGGCCAAGGCAGGAAGGCAGTAAGAATGGAAGTCCTTATGAGGTATTTGTTTACCACAAGACAAACAGTTATTAACTTTGCAATTTTATCTGACATTGGCTGAGGCAAGAAAAAGTTTCAACGGGTACTTAGCTTTTGATGACTTCTTACTGAAAACACAGGAGCTGACCGACCGGCACTTGCGAACTGCTTCTGCCGGCACCGCGCGCAAGAAAGACAGGAAGATGGCATCGGCTGATGCTTTTATCCCCAGCCAGCTCTGACGCCGGGAGGCGACATCACGCCGACCCAGACTTTGGAATCCGGCCGATCAAGGGCTGCCTGAGGCAGGACAACCCATATGTAAGGACTGCAGTTGCATTCTTGAAGGACATCTAAATCTGTTCGTATGCATCACTACTCAGAGGCACACTCTACCTAACATACAGTGCCATGTCCAACACATAACTGTTAAACATGCTCCATCTAAGGATAACAAAATTGAGTCACACTACACACTCCAGGGATATGAACCTCATCACAACAATGAATGCAATATGATGTTGGGATAGAGTACCATCCCAGAGACTTGCCTTACTGTGGAACAGAGTCCCAATGTACATCAGACAGAGCCCCTCGCTGACACTCTTCAATAGAAACCTTGATGAGTGAATGGGAAACAGGCAATTCATGCCAGGAATCACATCAGCAGCCCCACTAGAAATGGGCTTAGGGTACTAACTATTAGAACTAGGGCTTAGGAGACTAACCAATGGGGTGGTGAAAGCTGCACAACTTGCCTAGGCTAATACATGCCTTCGTGAAGACAAGTCTACTACATACCTATGAACCTATGTGACAGGTACATGTCTACAGATAGTAGATGTGTATTTCATTGTACAGTCATGTTGTACAGCAGGCACATACACCACATACACTGTAATGCTTACAGATACTGGTAGATATTATGTACAGTGGGTGAGATGTGTACCCTCATGGTCTTTTGTGCCATTGGGATGTGCTGGGTGGGACAGTCCTGGATGGCTCCCTGTCATAGTCTCCTCTTACACACATCTCTGCCCATCCATCTTTGGCTTATTATACTGTGTTCCCCCTCTACATATAGGTACATAGGTAGGTAATAGGCTATCTGCCCGAAGGCATATATTAGTATGGCCAGAGTGTGCAGCTATCACCACACATGGGGTTAGTTCCCTATGCCTTTGTGTAGTAGAGCTGACAAAGTGATCCATGGTGTGACAGTTCAGTTTCACATACACTCATCAAGGCTCCTCTGGAAGACTGTCAGTGAGGGACTCAGCTTAATGTAGGTTGGGAGCCTGTTCCAAAGCAAGGGAAGTCTGTGAGTTAGTAATGTATCCCTCCAACATGTTCTATTTATTGTTGTGATGATTATATCCCTAGAGCATGTGGCACAGTGAGCTTGGGTTTACTTCAGATAGAGCATGTACATCAGTTCTGCATTGGACATGGACCTGTCTGTTGGGCAGAAATCGCCTGAGTAGACAGTATGCAACAGAGTACAGATTGAGTTACTTCAGTCTTGTTGCATGGGGCAACTGTTTGAGGCCAGTAATCCTCTTGTTGAGGTACTTCAGTGGTCTTTCCAACTACTGAAGGTGCCTAGTCAGATTCATCGCAAGTGGGTCGTGGTACTCTCTGATGGGTCTGATGACTGATGAGTAGCGGGAACCTCCTTTGACCTAAATGCAAAGACTTTGGCAATTTGTGGGAACACATAGCATGATTTTCTAACCACTTTGTGAATGTGTTTCTAGAAGTAGAGATGACTATCCACATGTGTCCATAGATCCCTTATTATTACCTCCATATTTAGAGTGTTGGCACCTATGTGGTATTTGTATGATTGTAGCTCGAGGCCATAATTTTGACACCACGTCTGTCTGACTGAGACCCTTTTTAAGGATGTCTCTGTTGTCCCAAACATCAATTATGACAACCTTTTTGCAGTCATCCACAAACTTTGCTAACCATAGCCCTCGTGTGTTTGATTGTATTTCTGAAAAGTATACACCAGACAGGAGGGGTCCCAGGACTGAGCCATGGGGGACAGCAGTTGTTACCAGCTTAAAGTCCAACAGGGAGACCACAATTCTTACCTTGTGGGATCTATCTGTGCCCCAGTTGGCAATCCATCAGATGACATACGTGTTTATGCACAGGTTGTTGATTTTGTGGGTACGACGTGTGGGATGTTGGAAAAGGGCTTTTCAAGGTCCATGTAGGCCGTGTGGAGCTCATTTCATTGATTTATGTCCCGGGTAACTGCCTTGAAAACTGTCTAGCAGGTGTAGGAACCATGATCTGCCCCTGACCAAACCAAAATGGGTAGGGTTGGGTGTTTGTAGGCTCCCAATAGCTCTGTTTATAAGTTCCATAATGATGGACTCCATGGCCTTGCAGATCAGGCTTATTAGGCTTATAAGACAACAGTTCCCATGGTCTGTTGTGCACCAACACTTGTGGAGTGTGCCCAATGTTGCTGTAACCCATTCAACAGTTTCATATCCTGTACAGAGGGTGAGTCTCAACAGACTGTTCAGGTGCAGGGTCTGTTTGTTTTGGAGTTCACATATGACACAGCCAGGGACACCATGTCATCCCATAAACACCGTGTTTTTAGGTTTGGATAGAGCTGTTTAACCACTGTATATGTGATTTCTGGCTTTTCACAATCTCCAGGTATGGTAATGGGCCCTTTTGTCAGTGAGAGGGGAGTAAATATGTATGAACCTGTCTGACAAGAAGTTGGCAATGTCAGTCATGTACATGTATTCATTTACACTTTGCACTAACGCAGAACATACATGAGTTTACATTGACATTTATGACATAGCTAAAAAAAGCTTCATGGTTCTCTATGGACTCTTCGGCAATATTTTTGCCAGAACATGGCTTGGATAATGTTAGGAGTGCTCATTGTTTCTTGATGATACTGATCAGAGATTTATTGATCTTCTTTGGATTTTCACTTCCTTTGAACAACTTAAGTACTTGTATTACATAGTTTGATTATGACAGGGGTCCAATATATTATATGGGTCTGTTTTCATATCACTTTGTGCGCAAGGCAGAATTGGTGAATAGTGACATGTGTCTGGAGTAAGAACTGCAACTGCCAGATAGGTGTGGCCCACTGCTGTACTCAGACATGGCCTGTGTGAGCATGCTCAGTATGACCTTTCAGTATGTTGTTGACTGAAATTTGCTTCGTTTGTTTAAGTGTGAGCATGCCCAGTATGACCTTTCAGTATGTTGTTGACTAACATTTTTTAAATTTGTTTAAGTGTGTGAGCACAGGGCTCACCTTTGTGTTGTACATCGACAGGAAGCACGCTGTGCCTGCAGGGCTTCCATGAGTCAATTTGCATAGACTTATCAACATTTCTACATACAGGGGGGGCAGCTATTATTTGTACATTTCTACCTGGGGGGGCACACCTGATTGTTACTGTGGGTATACATAGGATGAGGGGTACACCTGACACTTATACACATTTGCTAGGCTTGCACTGCTATGTCAGGTACTCCATAGGATGAGGGGTACACCTGACACTTATACACATTTGCTAGGCTTGCACTGTTATGTCAGGTACTCCACTTCAGTCTGTACTGTTGCCTATAATACTGGCTTGATGCATACCACTGTACTACAGACCTTAGTTTCGAACTACACGCATATTAGTTTGTGACTTCATAGCCTACCCAACCCACATCACACTGCCTGACCTGCTGTCTGCATAGGCCTGGGGGGAGGTTACTCATATGCCTCTTCAGAGGGCAGGATACAGCATTTGTTTGTGTTTACGTTTGTCTACAACTGTCCTGCTGGCTGTGACTGTTAGGTATGTGACCCCTATGTGTGAGTGACTTAAGTTGTGTCTGTGCCAGTGAAATGCTGTCATGGTTTAGTGGTTCAGTACTGTAACTATAGTGCACAGTATCCTAAGTTTGAGGCCTGTCACTGTTTTTTATTTTCCTGCTGGGGGAAACCCG
>NC_056729.1:1726851303-1726880998 GCF_019279795.1 Protopterus annectens | reverse complement strand
TGGAAAATTGCCTATTTTCAGTGCTGTGATGTTACAGGTTGTGTTCAGGTAAGCTGTGGCTGAGTTCCTAGGTGAGTTAGAGTGCTATGACGCGTAGACCTTAGTTAGGTTTTTAAGGTAAGTGAATAGTTAGTGGTGGACGTATAGTTTAGTGTAGGGTTAGGTGTAAGAGTTTAGGTGTATGTGTGTGGATTGCTGTTTGTTTGGTGTGCTTGTGCTGTGTGTATGTGTTTTGGAACAGTGAATTTTTTCTCTAGGAAAAAAATTAATTGTTCTGTATGTTCGATGTTTTAAATTTTCGATTTATAGGGTTCAGTATTAGATCAGGGTGGCACAGTGGTGCAGCGGTTAACGTTGTCGCCTCACAGCAAGAGGTTCTGTGGTTCGATTCTCGGCTGGGGTGCCTTCTGTGTGGAGTTTACATGTTCTCCCTGTGTTCGCGTATGTTTTCTCCGGGTACTCCGGTTTCCTCCCACATTCCAAAGACATGCATCTGGAGCATTTCTTCCCGGGCCTCTGCTGAAAACAGGCTCTGTGGAACCTAGTCGGACTTTCCCGGTCAACAAATGTTAAATAAATAAATAAATGTTAAGAACACTCGAAATTTTGAAAGTTCGGTGTTCTAATATAGACCCTGGATATTCTGGACTACTAGTAACATCGACAAAGTCCATTCTCTTGCAAATTTCTGAAACAACTGACTAGTGAATTGAGTACCATTGTCAGAAACAACTTTGTGTGGGCTACCATGGACTGAGAAATGAACTTAGTGATAACAGTGGTGGACGTTAGGTTAGGTAGTAAATCAATCTCAAATCAGTTTAAATAAGAGTCTACCAACACTAAGTAATGCTGATTGGTCCACTCAAATATATCAGTGGCTGCTGTTGACCAAGGTAGTTCAGGAACTTGACTTGGCTGAAGTGGTTTTCTTTACAAATGCGGTTTAGTACTATTGCATGCTGAACAAGAAGAAAGTACTTTATCAATGTCTTTTACTACAGAAGGCCAAAATAGTAGCTCTGTCGCCATTCTTTTGGTAGATTTGGAACCTGGGTGATCACAATGCAAAATCTGGATGTATTCATGTTGTAAGGAAGCAGGAACAACAGTTCTAGGACCTTTGCAAATAATGCCATCTTCCATCATCATCTCATCTCTGTAAGTAAAATAAGTTTGGACGTTTGGATATACACTAGATTGCTTTGATGGCCATCCAACATTAATGTAGTGGTTGAGCTTTTGCTAAACTGGATCAGTCTTTGTATGATTTCTCACCTCATCAAGTCTTGTAGTAGAAATATTACACACTTCCATTACGTCATAGTCAGAATTCTCTGTGTTAAGCTGTTCCATTGTATTTCTGGGAGATCTGGATAAGGTATCAGCCAGATGAAGAAGTCTGTCTTTCATATAAAACAGTTTGAAGTTGTAATTTTGCAATGTGAGCATCATTCTTTGTAATCTCGCTGGAGCTGAATGCATAGGCCTCTCTAGAACAGTAACTAGAGGTTGGCGATCAGCTCCAATCTGAATGGCTCTACCATAGATGCAATCATGAAACTTTGAACATGCAAATACTATTGCTAAAAGTTCTTTCTCGATCAGAGCATATTGCATTTCAGTTTGAGTAAGGGTTCTAGATGCATAGGCTACTGGTCTGCCTTCCTGAAGGATAACTGCACCAAGACCAAATTCTGAAGCATCACAAGAAAGAATTACTGGTTTATTGACATCATAGTATCTTAATGTAGGTGGGGTGTCAGTTTTCCGTTTAAGGTCTTCAAATGCTCTCTTGTTCAGTTCCTACCAAGGCCATTAACATTTTTGTGCACCAGCTATCTTAAAGGTGCTGTCAACTCACTGAAGTCTAATATAAACTTGCCTAACTTTTATTTATTTATTTATTTTACATTTGTTAACTGGGAAAGTCCAACTCGATACATATCCATTTTCAGTGGAGGCCCAGGGAGAAAAGCTGCAGAAATTCAAGAATAATGTAACAAATACAGTTAAAAATATAATACCAACAGTTCAGATAACAATTAATACAAAGAAAGATTGCAGTAGATAATAAACTGAGAGAAAATTAGGGAGTACGTTTGGGTAGTAAGGTGTAGAAAGCAATATAATAACTGAGTAGAAATGCCAGACGAAATGAGGAAGAGAAAACTATAAAGCAATGAGCATAATAGAGAGGTAGCCTGAGGATGGAGATCAACCTGGGATAGAGCAGGAACATATCCAGTGGTTGGTGAAATAATTTTTTGCTGCAATCTTAAATTTTGTTAGAGAGGATTCAAGGGTTAATACCAAGAAAACATTGTAGAGCTTGAACATTATCTGGTACTGGGATCTCAAATCTCAAGAATGGCTGCTGGCTTGGATAGGTCTGGTCTCAACCCAGTACTGGTAAATAAATGACCTACATATGTAACCTCTGGTAGTCTGAATTTGCACTTTAGATGATTGAGCTTTAAGTTCACTTCACTTTCCCTTTCTAGGACTCTCTTAAGATTTCTGTCATGCTCTGCTTCACCATTGCCTCCAACCAATAAAGGATAACCTTAAAAATTTGATCCATTGCACGCTGAAAGACTTCACTTGCAGAATTTATTCCAAATGGCATCCTTATCTGCCAAATGGGGTACTGAAAGTAGTCAGTAATGAGGATTTGTGATCAAACATCACTTGCCAAAAGGAACTTTTTGCATTCAAGACAGAAAAACAGTGGCATTTGGAATTAGGGCTGCGACTTCTTTGACTGTACTCATTGGATTATGCAGTCTCTATCACAACTAAGCAGTTTAAGTGAGGCATTGATCGATTTGAGACTTTTTGGTCGCACAGTAGCTTTAAAGCTGCTTTTTAAAGAGGATGCTTGTTTGAAAGTTAAAGGCACACAGTCAGCCAATTTCAAGTGTAAAAGCAGTTTCATACCTTTGATGCCGTCCAATGTAGAGTGTTTTATAAAACTGTGCGAAAGGGATTTTTATTGCCTCTATTCAAGTAATTGTAAGAGGAATTTGTACTATAATCTTACATTGAATAAGTCTGATTCTTTAAATAAGCTGAGACATCTGAGCCATTTGACGATTAAACCTGCAGATAAGGGAGGGGGCGTGGTCCTTTTGGACACTTCTGAATATGTTGCCAATATGTTAACACTTCTTGCAGTTAATAGCACTTATAAAATAATTACATTTGTAGAAGTAACCAAGATCATCAATAACATACATGATGATCTCTCTGACCTACTCATGTGTAGGCAAATTAGTAAAGAAATCTATGATTACTTCCATGTTAATTTTCCGGTTATACCTATTATTAAAGGACTACCAAAAGTTCACAAAAATGTAAATCCTATACCTATGAGACCCATAGTCTCTGGTGAGAGATGGCCCACATCTACTATTTCTTCTTTTATTGAGCAATTATTGAGACCTGTTGTGGATAGCATACCCTCTATTCTTAAGGATACCTATCAGTCATTAGAGAGTATAAATAACTTAGATTATGGTGTGAATAGTTCTGAACACTTACTTGTGACCTTAGATGTTAAGAACTTATTTACATCCATACCTAATGAATATGGTATACAAGCAATAAGAGAGATTCTTGTAAGTAATACTAATTTCAGTGGTGACAGACAATTGTTAATTTGCCAACTACTGGAGATAGTGTTATATAATAATGTGTTTATATTTAAAGATAGTTGTTACTTACAACAATGGGGGGTTGCCATGGGCACCCCCTGTGCCAACACTTACGCTAACCTAGTAGTTTTCCATTGGGAAAATAATTATGTATTTAACAATTCTTTGTTTCAAAAAGTCAAGCTCTATAAAAGGTTTGTCGACGGCATTCTCATTATATGGGAGGGCACCCAAACAGAGTTTGATGATTTTCTCGTTTATTTAAATCTACCACCACATACCTTAGATTCACCATGGAGGCTTCTAATATATCCATTCATTTTTTAGATGTCACTTTAATGACCTCTGACACTGGTGTCATTACTTCTTCCCTTTATAGGAAGCCTAGTTGGAAGAATACACTACTGAGTTTTGACAGTATGCATCCTAGGTATATATTCCCAGGTGTGGTTAAAAGTCAATTTGTAAGACTTACTAGGTTATGCAAAGAGCATAACACACTATTGATTGAGGCTGATCGGATGGAGTCTTTATTTATAGTAAGGGGTTATGATTATAGAATGGTAAGAGACATTAAAAATACAACACTGGGAATCAGAGAGTTAGAGAGGGGTGAGGACAATGCAGGTACATACAGAAAAATCAATTATTTTAGTCGTGATAATAAGGTTACAATTAAGAGAGTACCCTATACAATGAAATACACCAGCGATGTGAATATTTTAAAAAAGGTGATTCTAAAAAATTGGAATGTCTTGACCATGGATCATTCTACTAAAGTTATTGTAGGAGATACCCCTAGATTTATGTTTAAAAATTGCGAGAACCTGAAACAGATTCTTTGCAATGACCATTTTGTCAACAATATGTCCAGTTTTTCTAATAGCATTAAATTTGGCACTTTTTCATGCGGCAATTGTAATATGTGTCCATATATTTCTAATACACAAGTTTTTCAACATCCTTCAGTGATTTATAGCTTTAAACCAAGGTTGTATGCTACTTTTGACACCAAGAATTTAATATATTTAGCAACTTGCCTGAAGTGTGATGCATTTTATGTAGGCCTGACCAAGAGAAGGTTGAAGGACAGGATCTATAATCACATTTATGACATCAGGAAGGGTAATGTTCTTAATGCTTTAGCCAAACATGTTTTGGATAACACAGATCATGGTTTCTGTTTTAGGACTCTGCAAATTGTTACGAAGAACATAAGAGGTGGTGACAATATAAATCACCTTGCTAATGTGGAATTAAAATGGATTCTCAGGTTAAGTGCCCACATAGTACCAGGATTGAATCATCATATCACAGTTAAACCGGTTTTGGACCACAGGAGACCTTGATGTCCATTTTTGAGTAGGTGACCATGGTTGTACGTTTTTTCGCCCTCCTTATTCATGTGAGGGTTTCTTCTCCATATCATTACATTTTGATACATCCTTGTGATTCACACATTTTTTTTGCCAGGTACACACACTTTTCCTGTGGGATGTCCTTTCCCTTTCTCAGTACAGTCGTTTTATAGCTATACCTGTTTATTAAGTTTGCATCTTATTAGGCGCATTTTCATTCGTGTTCATCTCTTTATTCCTGCTGATTATTCATGTCTGAAGGTTGAGATATGTAAACGTGCCTTATTTTGTCTGTTGTTTTAATAAGCATTTTTTAAATGTGTTAGTAGTACCAGACTATACTGTTTACATCTTACAACACACTTTTATTATGTTGCTTTGTAATGTAGTCAAGTTACATTTGATGCTTTATGCTTATTTTATTCTTGAAGCGCGATACACGCACTTTTGGAATTTGTGTTGCTTGACAGCTACACCCGAAACTGGTATTCATGTTTTTATGTGCATTTGGTTTTTTGGTTAGACTTTGAAGGATGAATTTAGATTGAGAAGGATGATTGGTTTGAATTACATATTTATGTATAGAGTATTTAAAACATTATTTAGAAGAAGTTTAGAATGCTCGTGTGATCTTTTTCAACGTTGATTCTCAATGTGATGTGTTCACACTTGAGTAGATGAGCTTGAATTATTGGCTTTCTTCATTTAGTATGTCATGTTTTGAATATTTTTGATTATCCGACATATTTCTTTATAGTTTTTAAGTTTTTAAGTTTATGTATATATGTTTGAATGCAAAATGATGGTGACATTTTATAAAAATACAATAACATTTAATACACTCGTTATTTATATATTAGTATTTATTATCTTTATATTAAGTACAGCATTTTTAGGTGAGAGTGTGGACTCTCAGTGCCTAGGAAAGGTGGCTTACAGAAATGTATTGTTCTTGATGTGTGTTTTCTGCATAGTAAAGGATTTCTAACTGAAGTTTTTATCATGCTAAACTGATAGATTTGCTTAGTTGCCAGCAGCATTAAGTTATCTTACTATGTGTTTTTGTTCGTTCACTGAGAGCATTGCTTGCCTTAATGAAGATTTAATCATTTAATGCACTATTTAATTGATGGTTGAACAAATTGATCATCCTAGTGATTGTTTAATTGATGATTTTAATTGATGTATTTTAGCGCCAAAAGTTGTATATAATGCTTTCTGATATGTAGTTAATTTATATCTGAAGAAGCGTAGAAGTCTCGAAATATATCTTTTATTGCTGTTGTTCGTGAATAAATGGATTTTGTTCGCATTTTATAAGTTTATTGTTCTGTGCTGCATCGTGGTGAGTCCATATGTTTGTGTTTTCACACATTATGCAGTCTCTCTAATGATTTGTTCAAATCTCTTAGGTCAATACATACTCTGATTTCGTCTGAGCCTTTCTTGTGGGCTGCTACCATAGATCACACCCATTCAGTTGGTTCTATAACTGGATAAATTACACCTTGCTGCACTCCAAATGAGCTTTAACTTTATCCTACATAGCTATCAGAACTTTTCTTGCTGGCCTGACCACTGGACTGACCTCTTGGTATAACTTCATAGAATACACAACTAGAAGTTTGCCCAACTTATCATCAAAAACATCAGCATACTCTGAAAAAAATGGCTTCAGAAAAATTGGAACTAGGATATGTGCTTATATGATGAACTTATTTAAACTGTCTCTAAGACACAATAATGACCACACAGATCTTCAGACTACATAGAATAACAAGCTGTAACGGTTGCTAGCCGAATAACATGAATGCATTACTGAGCCTTTGGTTTGAATTTCTTCACCTCCATAAGCAACAAGTTTTGCAGTATTAGCCACATTGAGTTGTTCACCAACTCTCACTTTAGCAAATGTGTCTGCTGACATAACATTACACTTTGAACCAATGTCTATTTCGAGCTCAGTGGATTTATCATTGATCGGGAGAGTACAAAATACTTTGTTCTTTGCCAACAAATTCACTGCATCAGCCTTTTCACCAATTACTGATACACCATCTACATAGAAAGTAGAATTGCAGCTCTCTATAAGATCAACTTGCTTTTCTGAGTGACCTTTCTTTATAACTGTGTGGGGTTTACTTGATTTGCACAACTTTTGAAAATGGTTCCATTTCTTACACTTGTGGCATTGCTGACCAAATGCCAAGCATTTGTCTCTTTTAGACTCATAGTTGGCACCACAATTGCAACAGTTAACTGTAAAGCTAGACTTGGGTTTTGCTGATTTATGCTGATACTGCACTGAGCATGCTCATTTAACTGACCTAGCCTTAGAACTTGCTGGAAAACTATGTGGTTTCCACGGGGAGCCCGCAGGGGTTGTGGTTGCCACATGCTTAGGCCTGCTTCTGTTTGCCATGTGTTGTATGCTGTCTCCATTTGCTCTGGAGCCTGCCAAAACCATGCTCTTATCCCTTGTAAGCATACTTGTGTGCCTTTCTGTAACTTGGCTTTGACAAATCTCAATAGCTTTGCTTATCATTAAATCACTGTCACGAAGCAAAATCTTTCTTACAGCAGTATTAATACCACACACAAGTCTGTCCTTTCTCAACTCATCTTTTAAGTCACCAAACCAACACATTTTAGCTTTGTTCCTCAGGTCAG
Source organism: Protopterus annectens (assembly GCF_019279795.1). Classification (NCBI taxonomy): domain Eukaryota; kingdom Metazoa; phylum Chordata; order Ceratodontiformes; family Protopteridae; genus Protopterus; species Protopterus annectens. The sequence continues at coordinate 1,726,873,314 of NC_056729.1, read as the reverse complement.
TGATATAAGCTGTCTTCCCTGGTTTCTGATCTCTTGTGTAAAACAAATATCTCTCTAATGTAATATTTGTCTGGGGGTTACACATTTCTCCGAATTGGCACTTTAAACACTCATGGTCTTCCCTTGATTCAGCCTGTACAATGATATGGTGGTTTTCACATTCTCCCTCATATACTTCTGGTGCATACACAAATGAATGCTGTCTTTCAGTGGCCTCTGACCCAGCTTAGTTTAGCAAAATGAATGCCCTGGTGTGTATATCGTTGTCAGAATAAGCTGCTTGTTTAAAAATATCGTACTCTTGCTCAAATATTCTCTAATTCTCTGCAGTATTCTGATCAAATACAAGTGGTAACAGCTTTCAAAATATGTCTGCCGTATTAACACACCAGTGAAGGATTTTGCAAATATGAGTAAACACACACACATATACATATGCCAGAAATTTATGCCAATATTCTTAACTATGCCCAGCAGCACAACAAGCCTCTGAATAACTGAACTTTGTGAAATAAGTCTCGGACATGTAATACTCTTGAAATTCCTGTACTGCAAAAGTCATTATCATTTTACATTTCTAAATAACTGCACATGTTGATCTGGGGGAAAAAAAGGGTTTTTAAAAAACAAAAAATAACTTTTTTTTTGTTTTTTTTTCTTTGCCAACCCAAATTTTTTCCAAAATTTGGGAAAATTTTCCAGGGCCTTTTTTTCCAACCCCCCAAAAAATTTTACTAAAATCCCCCAACCAAAAAATCAAAACCAAAAAAGAAAGTTTTTAGAAATTGGGGGGGGGGGGGGTGGGGGGGGGGGGGGGGGGGGGGGGGGCGGGGGCAGACGGGGGGGGGGGGGGGGGGGGGGGGGGGGGGGGGGGGGGGGGGGGGGGGGGGGGGGGGCCCCCGCCCGGGGGGGGGGGGGGGGGGGGGGGGGGGGGCCCCCCCCCCCCCCCCCCCCCCCCCCCCCCCCCCCCCCCCCCCCTCCCCCCCCCCCCCCCCCCCCCCCCCCCCCCCCAACCCCCCCCCCCCCCCCCCCCCCCCCCCCCCCCCCCCCCCCCCCCCCCCCCCCCCCCCACCCCCCCCCTCCCCCCCCCCCCCCCCCCCCCCCCCCCCCCCCCCCCCGTTTTTTTTTCTTTTTTTTTGTTTTTTTATTTTACCTTTCTTTAAGTTGTTTACTTGGAAACTTTTGGGAATCCTTCTACCCCTGTGAAATCGGAACAAAGAAAGCTTTGGGGTTCTTTAAGACTTTTTTATTTTAAAAACCACAATTGACATTAATTTTAAAAGGGTAACTTTTCAAAGGGCTGTTCCCTCATACATGCTCATTTACTGACTCTTAAAGTGAACTGGTCAGAAGTGCTTGGTTTTTTGCCTTTGTTTAAAAATGCTTTTTAAAGTTAGCCAACATTCTTTTCTAAAAAGGGGTTTGGGATTGGGGGCTGGGATTTAATATTTGTTTAAAATAGAAAGAAAAAATTTCTTCCCAAGCAGAAAAAATTTAAATTGGGGTTTCAAAACTATTTTTGTAAAAAAAATTTATGTCCGGAAAAAAGAAAATGTTTTTTTGGGGGGAATGGGACAAATACAAAATTTGAACTGAAATTTATGAGTAACCCAAATTGGACATTTATGATGGTTCAAATGAAATAGTAAAAACAAGAAATGAGGAGTAAATTTAGAATGGTGAAATAAAGAAGAATGGTAAAACATTAAAGGGCTGAAGAAGGTTCTGAAATAAGTGATGAAAGTGCAAAAAGGGAAAAATACTTCTTTTGGGTAAATTTTAAAGCAAAACCCAAAATTTAAAGGGTAAGTCAAAAAAAAAAAAAGGGAATGGATTTTAAAATATGCATAACTAAAAATTCTTGGGAATGTTAGGTTTTAAATTTCCCAGACACAAAAAGGGTTTGATCTACCTTTGGAAAAATGGACAGCTAGAATTTTTAAGAAACTGACCAAAAGCTATATTTATAAACCATTCTAGAAAAAGGAAATTAATATTTAAAAGTGCTTCCATGTGAACAGAAAAAGATATGTAAGAAAATAGAATTTGATTGGTAAAATGCAGGGTGTTGTAGATTTAGTTAGTAGAAGAAAAAGGTTTTTCAAATGAAGATACAAACAAGAAATTTTTGGGCTAAAAAACTGGTTTGGGGTAAATGAAATGTCTGGACACATCTTTGTAGAAATACAGTAAAGTTATAAGATGTAACTTTTACAACTGGGAATTAACCATTGTAGATTTAAAAGGGAAAGAACAACTAAGAATTAAAATTTGGTATGTTTATACTAACTGTAAAGGCTTATTTTTTCAGATTTTAACTATTTAGTGATAAATTGGTTTAAAATTAACGGGAGACTTTTTGATTTTAAGAGCAAGTTTAAAAATTTTTGAAGGGGTGTATAAAAAGTTAGATTAAAAATTTTTTGGGGCAAAATTTTATGACTTACAAAAGGGGTGTATGAATGTAGATTATTTTATAGTACAAAAAACTTTTTATGGGAAAGGGGTGGTATTGAACGGATTTTCTGATCATCTTGCATTGCTAGAAAAAAAGAAAATTGATTATAAAATAGGCAAAGAATAAAAAGGTAAATGAAACATGGTGAAGAATAAAAGATTAATACCTTATGAAAGGCATAGTACAGAGAACATTTTATAAAACAGGGTTTGGATGTGGGTATTTTTAAGGAAAATATCACTTTTTACATGCAAATATGTGATGATTAAAGAGAGAAAGAAATTAAAAAAGGGAAATAATGCAGTTAGCTTTGAACTAAGATAAATACTTTGACAAAGAAAAGAATTAATATGAAAAAATAAGAAAAGAAATAAAGAATTGTTATATAGCAAACATATTTTTTGGGAAAAGAAGATATTTGAGTTATTAAAATGATAGAAAGGAAAGGGTATTGAATGGAAATAAAAATGTGAAAGAAGAAAACAGAAAGGATTTTCAGGAAAATATTAAATGAAATAAGTAAAATAACAGAAAGGGTTAAAGAAAAAATGGTGAAATGTGTAAAGTAAAATGTTAAAGAAAGAGAATAAAGAGTTGGAAAAGAATTTCTTTAAATAGCTGATAAAATTGGACAAGAAAAAATTCATTACCCCCAAGAAATAGGGTATGAAATGTACAAAAAAAAGGATTGGAAAAAAATGTTTAAAATCTTGAATAATGGTTAAAAACTTTTATTAATAAACAAGTAGGGAATTATTTTGGGAGGGTGGCTTAATGGCTAAAGGTGTTTCCCTTAAAACACAATGAAGTTTGAGCAAAGGGAAAATTGTAGCTTAAAATGCTCACAAGGGCAGTAAGTTAGTAAAATATGAATATGAGTGGAATACTTAAATTATATGAAATGAAAAGGAAAAAAAAAGACAGTTAGAAATGGAGACTAAAAAAATTGAATAATAATGATTACAGATCTTGAAAAAATAAAAAAGAGATTTCAAAAGGTTCATGGTGGGTCTAACATCGGAGGGGCCCTATAGAAAATAAGGTATGGTTTTCAACCAAAGAAAAGTTTTCCTTTTTGCCATGTCGGAAGAAATATCCCTGGTAATTTTCTATTTAAACAATAAAATAAAAGTTTTTCTTGAAGATGCAAAAATAGGATTTTGTTTGAATAGATAGGTAGTTTATTCCAGATAGGGGAAGTTCTGGGACAGGTCTATTCCGGATGTTCTGTTATTTGGGGTGAAAAGGGTTAAGCCATGAGTTTAAAATGGAAAAGGGAAACAAGGAATGAATTATGGGTAATAATGAAAGAATAATACTTATAAAGAGAAGTTAGAAAATTATTGTTTTGCAGAATGGTGGTTAAGGGCAAGTGTACATAATGAAATTTGAAATAAAATGGGAAAATTATGGAAAATATTTTGTTTAAAGGAGTGTAATAAGAATATTAATGATATTTAAAGATTTGTGAAGAATTATTGAACAGAAAAGAAGAAACAAAATATGATAGGAAACTTAAAAGGATTTGAACAATGGAAGGAAGTTATGGGTAATAATGAAAGAATTTACATAAATGAGAAAGTTAGGAAATTTATGTGTTGTGAGAATGGCTGGTTTTTAAGAAAAGTGGTACATTGAAAGTGGGTAAGAAGGGTAAGAGTTGTAATCTTTCTTAGATGAATGTGATAGTATTGAATAAATTAAAAATTAAGGAGGCAGTTAAATAATAAAAGGTAAAATTCGGTTCTTTTTTAAAATTTTGAGAGGGAATTATTATAATTGAAAAATAAATTGGATGAAAGAGGAATAATTTGTACAAACAAGTGTTTAGAGATAAAGGGAAAAGGTTTAAAAATAAAGAGAAAAAAAAGGGATTAGTAGTATAAAGATTGGGGGTAATATTTTACATTAATGAAATCTGTGTGAAAGGATAAAATTTGGAATAAAGATGAAGTAAAATTTCAATGGTAAAAAAAACATAAAAGAAATAACAAAATATTTTCGGGGGAGAACAAAAATTACATTTAAAAAAAGGTTATTTGATTAACAGTACAGATGGGAAAATCCTATTTAGCAAATTGTTTTATGGGGCAAAAGTTTTGAAAAGAATTATTGAGATATTTTTCATATGGAGTTCTAGATTAAACCCAGTAAAGGGGAGTTTTGTATGAATAAGGGGAAAGAAGTTTAGGTTAGAGCCATAGTACCCGTTTTGCTCATTAAATTTTATAAATGTAAAGTGTAAAATTAAAAGATGAATTTAGTAAAACTTATAAAATGAACTATGATAAATTTGGGTTTTTGGTAAAAGAAGTAAAGAGAAAAGATGTTAAAGAAAAAATTTAAAAGACAAGAAAAATATTTTTGTGGGAAAAAAAAATTTTAAAATTGGAATAATAGAAAAGTATGGTATAAAAATGTAATGAAAAACATTGCTATGTAAACCATGGGAAAATTAAAATGAAAAATTAAAGAAAAAAATAAAAGGGAAATATGTAATCAGAAAAAGATGTCAAGTTTTTTGTGGAGATTGTAAAAAATGAGGAAAAGGAATAGAATAAAAGAAAAGTGATCCCTGGGATTAGTAATGTAATAAGTGTAAATTCTTAGTGAAAGAAAATCCCTTTTTTCTAATTTTAGTCCTATTGAATTCTTGCAGTTTAAATACTGAAGGAATTATAAAGGCTATACAAATTGGAGACTTATTACACCTTGAACTTTTGATATGGGAAGAAAAATGCGATAAGAATGTTTTGGCAATATTTATAAAATTATGAACACTTAATCTAGGTTTATTGAATCTGATTTAATTCAAGGAAAAATGGAGTGTTTTTGAAAGTGGAAGAGTAAAAGTTAGGGGCAAACTTTTTGTAAAGAAGATTTTAAGATATAAAAAGGGGATTAAATAAACAGGGAAATATGTTTAAATTGGATATTTAAAAAAGAAGTAAAAAATATGTTAAAAGATTAGGTAAGAATTATTTTATGTTAAGAATGAAAGAATAATAGAATTATGTTTAATAGTAATGGATTTGAACATTCTAAGAAAAAAGACCGTTTATGGAGAAAGGAGGGTCTGAAAAGGGATGAAAATTAGATGTTGTATAGAAGTTATGAATCGTGTAAACAGATTGTATATTATATATTTGTAATATGTAAATGTTTTGTAAATAAGGTATTTTGATATAAAAAAAAGGTTTCCCTAGATGTTCTTCCTGTTCACTTTGGCAGCATTCATTTGGGTATTCCTCTAGTTCCTCATCTGAATTCCAAAATCCTGGGTCTTGTGTGCTGCTGTCCCTTCCTTGATGTCAGGTTGTCAGGGTATAAAAGATGGTCTTTCCATTTTCTTTAGCTTTTTGCCCTGCCCAAAGAAAAAAGCAGTTCAAGTTGGATCTGAGATTTTGTGTTAGTTTAGATCGAAGTTTTTTAATAAAGGTAAGTACCTGTTGAAATTTTCTTCTCAGACATGTAGAAAAGAAATAATTGTATTCTTGTGGAAAGAAATACCTATGAGATTTTAATTCTATGTAAATTTTGTAGGCCCTATAAACGTTTCTGGTTGTTGGTTTTTGCTAGATTTAACAACGATTTTATTAACCTGGTATGATTTTGCTTAAACTACTTTGAAGCGGTTAATTATAGAATTGTTGGAAAGCATTAAAAACTCAGATTCAAAAAGAAAGAAAAGGAAGGATAGGAAAACCCCAAAACAGCGAATTCTCTAACGTCGGTTTCCGTCCAGTGAGGGTTTTAGCCCTGACGCCGCTACTTTAAGTTCAGGCACTACTGTTTTCCTGGAGTCGGCCATGCCGCGGGAAACCAATTGGGTATTGGAGCCTCGATACTATTCCTGAGGGTTCCGGGCAGCTGAAGAGACACGGCTTCTGGGGTGTATTCAGACCTAAACATCTTTACTTAAACTGACTTGTTCAAGGCAAAGACTAAAGCACCTTCTAAGCAAAGCAAACTCAAGAGCCACGTGGTCAGGCCTCCATGCCCAAAAACAGATGCTCAAAATGGAAGATTATTCTTGATCGGGTTCCCATCCCTCCTGATAAGAGGCCTACAAGAGACTGACTATGAATCTCCAGATCGGGTTTTCCCTTTTTTGTTTCTTTTATCAAAATATTCCTTCATGAGGATTCTGTTAAAAATTTAACCGCTTCTTCCAGAGAACTATTCTTTGGGAACCTTGATACCATGAGGGAGCATTTACACGGGGAGAGCCAAGTTTTCAGAATCTAAAAGAAGCTCAGGATTTCCTTTATACCCACACAGGTCACTAGCCACCACTGTGTTAGACATTGTAGATGATGTGGAGTCTAGTCTTCCCCGACTTACCTCCAGCTCTGAAGCCTGATAATTTACAGGGTTCCTGACTCTCATAAATTCCTTTTAAACCTGCTGCTGACTCAGAAACTATTTCACAGGGTCCCAAAGGAGTTAAGGCTTCAGCAAAAACCCTCCCCCTCTGAAGAGATTGGGGCACTGGTAGAGGGGAAAAAGTTACACATCTGCTACTTGGCTATACCTTAATGTCAATTCATATGCTAAAATATCAGCAACATGTCATTGCTTAAACAGAAAATTTTTAACTCTGAATGTGCAGAAAACAAGGAAATTTTTGCAGCTGAACAATTTGGGCATACTTGAATGTGGTTTTGATTCTTGGAGGCCTCCTGCGGGGAGTTCTTTGTAATTAGGACATGCTTGGTTAAAGGAACAAAATCTCGATCTAAATTTAATTATTGATACCTTTACAGCATGATATTTTTTGGGGTGTTAGCAGAGAGGTGTTAAAGAAAATGGAGGACAAAGCTAAATCTATGCAAACTGAAAGATTTTACAAGTACAGCTTCAGTAACACGGGCCCCAAAAAAAGCCTTTCCTGCCAGACAGACCTCAAAGGGCCAGAGCCTAGAGGCAGATCCCGGGCACAAGGTTCTACAGGTCAAAGCAATGGGGCTACCTCCAAAGTTGGAGAAGACAAATCACAACCATACGGAAACAGTCCAATGATTTCCCCTCCCTACCAAGCACTTTCCTGGCAGCACCTTGGGAAATTAGCCCCAAATTGGGCACATCATCCCAGGACAGTGGTCAAATACGTGCACAAGGCTACAAGTTCCATTTCCATACCCTGACAGGAACTGCCCAGATTTGCCAAACAATCAACAGAGGCACAAAACAAGTCTCATCCTAGGCATGGGGCCATTCAACAAGTACCAGAGCAAGAGCAGGCAAGATTTTACTAGGCCAATACTGGACCTATCTATTAAAGAACACATTCCTGGATATACCAAAATTCAAGATGTTGACTTTGAGCAGCTTCTCCCCAAAGTCAAGGGCTGTGTTTTAGAAAGACATACCTGCATGTCCCAGTCAGACAAATATGCAAAAGTCCTCAGATTAAGGCTGGCCAATGCATTATCAATTTTTGCACTGCCCTTGGCTTACACGGGGGTCTTTACAAAGTGCCTGGCACCAGTATTCATTCTGCAGACAAAGGGAATACAAATATATCCTTACTTGGATGACTGTCTAATTCAGCAGAGAACAAGGACATTCTTCTACAGCATCTGGCTTGTGAAAAGACTTCTAACATGCCTAGGGTACACAGTCAATGAAAGAATCAAAACTAGTACCCTCTCAAGAGATAATATTCCTGGGTGCAAGCTTAAATATAACTGCCCAGATGGCTTATCTCTCAGAAAAAGGCAACTGACTACCTGTTTCAAAATGTTGGCAACAAAGGCCCAGTTATCTGCAAGAAATATTCTGCAGGCTTTGGGCTTCATGGCATCCTGCACCATATGAAAGACTTTGAGGAAACTTAAATTTGTACCTAAAAGTGTTTGGACTCAACATTCCCAAAGCCGAAACTATGATTACTCTCTTCGGGCACAGGAGTTTCAATGGGGGGAAAACTTGTCACCAAATAAGGGACAGCCATTCAATTACCCCAGCCAGGCAGACACTAACAAGTCCCGGGGGGCCCACATAGGTTCATGGGTTCATACTAGGCTATCTGCCTGGGGCTTTACAACCTAAAGTGTGTTGGTTTTCAACCCCTTGGAATGAGTTTACTGTGCCATTTTAAGGTTGTGTTTACTGTGCCTTTGTCTAGTAGTGACAAGTGACCCCAGGAAACCCATTCCCATACCATCAAGATTTTCTTGAAGAGATCAGTGAGGAGCTCTCCCTAACATGGACTGGAATTCTATTCCAGGTGAAGGGCCTCTGGGTTATGAATCTGTCCCTCCAGCATGTCTATTTATTCTGTGCTGAGGTTCAAGTCACTGATGGTGGCTCAAAGGGGTTTTGGGTTTTCCCTGAGGTGAGCATGTCCATTAATTCAGTTGGACATGGCTTGATTTCAGGCATAGATCACCTCTGAGTAGCGTATGCAACTGAGTAAAGCTGAAGTTTCTTTAGCTGAAAGCATTGGCATCTGTTTGAGCCCCTTGATCCTCTTGTGAGGTACTTTTGGGGTCTTTCTAGTTGCTGCAGGTGCCAGGTGGTACATCCCAAATGGGGCATTGTACTCAATTTGGGCTTGATGAGGGATGAAAAAAGGAAATGCCCCCCTTGATCTAGATGTGAATCCTTTCATGATAAGGTGGGCTATAAAGTCTTCTAACCACTTTGGCAATGTGTTGCAAAGGAGAGGTTACTATCAACTTGGGCCCCAGGTCCTAATTACTTCTTCTGTACTTAATGGATTACCTCCTATGTGGTAATTTGTGGGCACTTTGTTTTGAAAGGGATGACTATACACTTTTGGCTTACTTGAGGCCATGGCTCTGGCAAGTTGTCTGTTTCTATGAGGCCCTTTTGGAGGATGCTTGTGTCAGCTGGAGAGTAAATTATGGTGCCCAGTTTGCAGTCTTTCTGAACTGGTCAGCCACAGTCACCCCTTGTTAGCCTGTACCTCAGAAAAAATTTTCTGAATAAGAGGTCCCAGGACTGAGCCCTGTGGGATGCCACTTGTAACTGGTTTAGAGCCTGACATGGCTCCAGCAATTCTGATCATGGGTTCTGTCCTTGAGCCAGTTTGCAACCCATCTATGACAAGGGGTTTATATTTGGCTGGAGAGTTTGCCCGATGCCAGTGGGATATTGTGTTAAAGGCTTTGACGTCTAGGTAGGCTGTGTGACACCTTCCCTCATCAATGGCCTTGTGACTGTTTCAAAAAATCTACCAGGTTCGGAGGCAGGATCTGTTGACAAAGCTTGGGTAGGATCCAGTGTCTGTGGGTCCCCATGTCTTTGTTTATGAGCTCCATAATGATCCTCTCCATACTTTGCATACCAGGCTAGTCAGGCTTTGGGTAGCATCCAGGGTCAGTAGAGCCTCCTTGTGGAGTGGGACTACTGTTGCTGCAGCCATTCTTTGGGTACATATCCTGTAGTAAGGCTAAGATTGAATAGCAGCTTTATGTGAGGGTAAGTTTTCTTGGAGTTCATGTAGCAGCGGGACAGGTCCCACTGATGCTGTGTTTTGCTTGGGAAAGGGCTCTGCTGGGCATCTGAGATGTCAGGAGGCAACACTGCTGGAATAGATATTTGTCCTTTTTTGCACTGAACCTGTCTGCCAGGATGTTGGCAATGTCTGAGGGTTCAGTGTATTTATTGTTATTATGGACTAACTCTGAGCATATCTGGGAGTTGCCACCTAGGTTTCTAACATAACTAAAGAAAGCCTTATGATTATCTTTTGTTGCTTGTGCAATTTTTCTCTCAAGTGGCCTTGGATGTTTTTATGAGTGATCGTAGTTTTTTGCTAGTACTGATCAGAGATGCCTTCCCTTTTAGGGATTTTGCTCTGTCATGTAGTAGCTTCCTCCTTCTGTTGTATAGCTTATTTATGGTTGGGGTCCACCAGACAGGACGTCTGCCTTTGGTGGAATGGGTCTTGGTTTTATTTGGGATTACATGATCCATGCATTCCTGAAGGTGTCCATAGAATGCGTTTATAAAGGATTCAGCAGATAGGGCCGTGGTTTCCACTGCCCTGGGGGCCTTGAAGGATTCACTTTGGTTTTAAGAAGTGTGAAGTTAGCTTTTGAGAAGTTCTTCACTGTGGTCTTTTGTGCTGGGGGTAGGGGTGGGACATGGATTTCTAGTGAGATTAATTTATGGTCCGATCTTACCATTGAGGGGTTTACTTCTGGTATGGAACATTGTGTTCCCATGTTGGTGATCAAATCTAGTATGTTTTCCCCTCTTGAGGGGTGAATTGTTCCATAGCATTTGAGTTTATGAATTCTAGGAACCTCTGGGCTAGGGTATTGGGACTTGAGTAATGCTCCCAGTCTATGTTTGGATAGTTGAAGTCCCCCAATATGATGGTGTTTGGAGAAACCTTCATATTCTCCGGTGTCTTCAGGAAGGCAGAGTGGGGTTCCTGAGTTTGAGAGGGTGGTCTGTAGCATGCTACAAACTGAAAGGCAGTTTTGCCCACTGTTAGTTGCACATGGATGGTCTCCGATGATTCGTGCAATGCCACTAACCTGGAGGTGTGGGTGTTCTTGATGAATATGGATACTCCCCCTTTTGTGGTTTGGCTGAGTTGAGGTAAACTGGTATGGGGTTTCTGGGAGCCTGGGGTTTCTGCCCTGAAAAGGTTTTCTCCATACGAGGGGTTCCATCTGGGGGGTTTAGACTTTGGGTTTTACGCATTACCCAGTTTTTTCCCTTGTTTTTTAAATTGGTTTGTCTTTGAGGTGTGGCTTTTTGGGTAAAAGCCAAAAGGGGGCAAGGCCCAAACCGGCCGGGAATGGGCGTCGTTCATCCAAAGGGTGCAGATGGATCCCCGGAAGACACATACTACCTTGTTTAAATAAACATTTGCCCTTTTTAAAAGACATTTCTTTATAAAATTCCGGTAGGGTATCCAGCCGGGCTACCGCCGGGTTCCCCTGTTCCAAAATCCCCGTTTTTCAGGGACCAACAGGCATTACCAAATGGACAATGCTTTTTCTATTTTATGCTTGTGTTTTGGTGGTTTGGGGACCCGCCACGGACCTTTCCTTTTTTTGCCTTTTTTGCGCCGTGTGTGACTATGGTCCCTATTTAAAATTACCTATTTGTTAAGGGTTGGTTTTTTGAAGCCCTTTTTTTGGGTTGTGTTGCCTGTTTTTTTTTTGGGGGGTTTTTTTTGGGGTCTGCTTTTGGGGTTCTGCTTTGGAGGTTTTTTTTGGCCCAGTTTTTTTTGGTATTGTTTTGTGTGGTTTTGGGGTTTGTGGATTTTTGGTAGGTTCCCTGATTTTTTGTGTATGGGAATTTCCCCCCGTTTGGGTATATGGTTGCACCCCACCTTAAATTTTTTGGTGAAATTTTTGTACTTTAGGGAGGAATTGCCTTAAATGGGGTTAACCCCTTTCCCCAAGACCCCGATACCTTGAAGCTGAATAGGAAGAACTCCTTTTAACTGAATAGAAGGACCTAGGAAAAAAGACCAAGGGAGTATAAGGGATATTTTTTAGATTAGTGCTTAATTTAGAAATTGTTTTTGAAGATTTTAGATTTTGAAAGAGGGTTTAATTTAGAATTTGAGGTTTAATTTTAAAGTTAAGAGTTCCGGGGAAAAAGGTAGACTTTCCAGCCGGGTGTGAAAAAACCAGCTGCCATTAAAACCGGAGAACAAAAGGATTTACCCCGGGGGAAAGGTAAAATTGCCCTTGGGCCAATCTACAAGGGGTGGGGTGGGCAATTCTTTACAGTGACAAGGGAAACCCTCTTTCAAGTAAAAGGAACCAAATAACCTTTTTCCCCAAATTGGATTGGGGAAACCTGAAAACCACAGCTGGGCAGAAAGCGGGAAAAAAGGAATTAATTTTGTAACAGAAAGAATTAAATTTTTAAAAAATTTTTTTTTACAAAAGAAGGGAGCCTTATTTAGCCACAAAGTACAGATTAAAAATGACAAAATAACAAAAAAAGCAACAGTAATTTTTAAAGTGCAACAGGAATTTTAAGTTACAGAAGCAATGAATAACCCGGTTCACAGAAAGGTTCAGGATAGAACAGAAGTCAAATTAAACCCTTTAAAGTTTTCTTCCTCCAAAAACTCTCGGCCCCAGGGCTTTTTAGGTTTCAGGGCAAACCAGCTGTGATTTTTTACCCGGAAAACAAAAGTGAAATCCAAAGGGAAGAACAAAAGTGTGGGGGGCCAATCCAAGGGACAATTGGGTGGGCCCGGGCCTTCACAGGGAAAAGGGCCATCCCCTTTTAAGTTTAAAGGGAACCAAACCTTAAAAGTTGGACAGGAACCTTAAAAAACAGCTGGGCAGAAAGGCCGGAAAACGGAATTATTTTTAAAAACAGAAACAGGAGTTATTTAATATTAAATAACAAAAAGGATAGCTTAAAATTTTAAATACAAAAGAAAGATAACGATTTACCAAACTTTTAAATTACAACAAAAATACAAAAAGTAACTTTAAAGTCAAGGGTTTACGGCAATGAGTTCAGTTAGGGTTTCCCCAAAACAGGGAAAAAACAATACTTTAAACCAAAGTCAATCTTCCTTCCAATTAGACTCTGGGCCCCGGCTTTTTAGGTTTCAGGGGAAAGAGCTTTTAGGGAAAATGGAAAACCAAGGGCCCCATTTAAACCAAAGGAAACTATTTCAAAAGGTGCAGCCTTCAAGGCCCTACCGGGGTCAAGGATTTTTTTAACAGCAGGGGCACACATTTTATTTAAACAAACCCGGGCCTTTTCCCCTTTTACTTACCAAGACTTTGGGGAACCGCGAAAATACTCTGGCAGGACCCGCAGAAAATGATCCCAGGGAACTAACCCCAAAATCAGGGTTCCAAATGGGGGGGCGGAAAACCCCTTTTCCCTTACAACACAATGGGGTTCGGACAAATTTTCACAACAAATAAAGTTGAAGGTTTTTCCAGCTGGAAAAAACGTTTTCCCTTTCACTGGCCCCCCCCAAGTATCCTTTCCCCAGGGCCAAAATGTACTTTCCAAAGGCCGCAGGAGGGGCCAAAAAAATTGCCCCCAAAGCCCGTTGGACCTTACCTCAAAACCCTTTTAATGCCCAGCAAAAAAAAAAAATCCTCACAGCCCAAAAAAACTTTTAAAAATGCACAGGGGGAAATTAGCTTTAAAACACACCCCCAGGTAATGAGTTAAACAACCTTCAGAAATTAGGTAATTTTTAAGCAGAAACGTCTGAAACAGCGGAAAATGGAAATTTCTAGGGGGCAAAAAAAGCTGGCAAAATCCAAATTTCAAAACTACTAATCTGGCTTTCCTTTACATAAAACACCCTTCCATTTTGCTATTAAAACAGACCCCCTTTTACCTTTAAAGAACCTCGAGGGCCAAATTTGGCTGGAAACCATCTGCATACCCCTTGCTTAAAATTCCCCTTGACAGCTGCTCTGATAAATTTTCTGGAAACAGTTTTCCCCCTTGCAATTTCAATTACGACAGGCTTGGAAACAACCTTCATATTTACACATTATTGAGTCCTTGATTGTTCTGTCCTGTGCTCAGCCTGAAAATAATCTATTGTGATTGGTGCTCTACCCAGGTCAACAAATGCAAGTAAATAAAATAAAAAGGAAAGGACCCATCTCAATACCAAAAGATTGCCAAATTCTGGTAATCATGGCCACACCGGTAAAAAATGCACTCTCCAAAGCTAAGAATACAGCATCCATGGGACCAGATGACATCCCGGGCTGTGTACTACATGAACTACAAAATGAACTGGCACCTCACCTAAGTGTCATGTTTAATCATAGCCTCACCTCAGGCTTTGTGCCCAATGAGTGATGCACAGCTACAGTTATCCCACTCCACAAGGGGGGATCCACCTTGGATCCCGGGAATTATCATCCCATCAGTATGATGAGCCTGATCTGCAAAGCCATGGAATGCATTATCATGGAACTTATAAACAAAGACATTGGCAACCTTCAAACACTGAATCCTACCCAGTTTGGTTTCGTAAAGGGCCTATTTTGTCTCCTGAACCTGATTGACTTTTTCGAATCAGTCTCCAGAGCCATAGACGAGGGTAAGGCGGTCCACACAGCCTATCTGGACCTCACCGAGGCCTTCTACACCATCCCCCACTTTGGAATCATAGATAAACTTACTAAACTGGGCATTAATCCTTGCATCACTTGATGGGGTTGCCAACTGGCTTACTGACAGAACCCACATTGTAAAAGTAGCCAACTCAAAATCCAGCTCCAGACAAGTGACAAGTGGAGCACCTCAGGATTCAGTCTTGGCACTGCTATTGTTTGGCATCTACTTCTCTGAAGTACAGGCCAACACTAAGGGACTCTGGCTAACAAAGTTCGCAGATGACTGCAAACTGGGAGCCATTATTGAATCCCCAAATGATGTGAATATTCTGCAAAAGGGCCTTACAGAAACAGATGCTTGGTGCCAGAGCCATTGGCTCAAGCTAAATGCCAAGAAATGTATAGTTATCCCCTTTGGGAAAAACCATGTACCCATGAATTACCACATAAGTGGCAGTACACTAAACACTGGAAGTGTGATAAGGGACTTAGGGACACAGGTGGACAGTGGTCTCACCTTCAATAACCACATCACCACAACAGTCAGGAAATCCTTCTATGTGGCACACCTCATCACTAAGGGCTTTTCATCCAGAAAAAAGGAGGTCATTGTCCCACTGTACTCATCCCTCATTAGACCCATTATAGAGTACAATGCCCCATTTGTTATGTACCTCACAAAACATCTGTAACAACTAGAAAGGCCACAGAAATGCCTCACTAAAAGAATCACAGGCCTAAAACAGATGCCCTATGCTAACCGTCTAAAAAACTCCAGCTATACTCTGTTGCATATTGCCTGCTCAGAGGCAATCTCTGCTTAACATACAAGGCCATGTCAAACCCAGAGCTGTTGGACATGCTACACTTAAAGAAATCCCAATCCTTCAGAGCCACACGCTCCAGGGATCTAAACCTGGTCATCACAGTGAATAAAACATGCTGGAGGGATAGGTTCCTGTCCCAGAGACTCTCCATACTCTGGAATAGACTGCCCATACATGTCAAGCTGAGCACCTCTTTGGCCCTTTTCCAAAGGAACCTTGATAATTGGATGGGAGATAGGAAATTCACCCCGGGGATCACGTCAGGGGACCAGGTAAATAAATATTCTGGGAAGAAATAGCCAGGGAATTGTTATGGCTAGGTTTGTATAGGCTAGTACCCCCGGGGATCATGTCAGTCGCCCTGCTAGACAGGGGTCCAGAGAAGTAAGTATTGTGGGAAGAAATATCTAGGGAATTGGTATGGCTAGGCTTACATAGGCCCTAGGGCCAATAGCCTAGTACCGACCTATGAACCAACCTATGAAAGTGTACCACATTGTGTGCAGTTTCTTTTAGCCAGCATTAAAATGTGTATGTGTATGTGTATGTGTGTGTGTGTGTGTGTGTGTGTCGCACAATGCTTAGGGTTGTCACATCAGAGCAAGAAAATGTTCTTCATGTTTCACTGTTGCAGTCATCACCTGTGGGTTATCCCTGCTGTGGTAGCCCTCGGCCGGCCGAAATACCAGAGTCAGTGTTTTTCTGTGTCAGCTGCTGTCGCCTGTAGACTGACGTCAGGTCGTCAGTGCTGTAAAGCAAGGCAGCTGATGCTATTACATCAGTATTTCTTGCCATAGAGCCTGAAGCAGAAGTTGTTTGCAAGTGTGCCGGTCAGTCACTACCAGAGTTAGGATCACAGCTGAAAACTTCTAAAGCGAAGTACCCCATTGGGGATCTCTTTTTCTTAGACTAACCAATGTCCGAAAAAGTTAACAATTGTCTCACCTGTGGAAATCAGATCCCACACAGAGACATCCATTCATACTGCGTCACTTGTTTATGCCCAGATCACGGGTCGTTGCCTGACTTCTGTGCCCTCTTTAACGCGGGAACCATTCGTCCAAGAGCTCTTTTTGTAGACAGGTATTTTCATCCTCTACCTTCACATATGGTGTCAGTCTGCCAACATTCTGCAGAGCCTCCTAAAAAGCATAGGGATAAAGATAGATACAGGCCTCACAAGGCTAAGCCTTCCAATGACTCTTCCGCTTAGCAGGTCATCAGTTCTCCGGAATTCAGTGAGGTGCTTTCGCAGCCCCTGATGCCAGCTGTGATTGCTATGCAGGCCTCTACCAAGACCCTTTCAGAGTCTGGTATGCTACAGAAATCTTCTTCGTCTTCAGAGCCTTTGGCTGTCTCTGCCTCGGTTGGGTCCGGAGTCGCTACTTAGGTACTGGCTTCCGAGGAGGTCTTCCTTCGATTCCAGTCAGAAACTGATGTCTTCACACCCGACTACTGTTTCTCTTAGACTGATGACTACTCTTAGGCCTAGAAGCCAGGCCACCCCTAGAAAATCTACCTCTAGCCACCATCTTACTCCCGCTTCTCCACCCCAGGCCCAGATGCTTAAGATGGCGGAGGAGCTTATTTCCATTTTCAGGGGCAGTCAAGCCACAACGTTTAAAAGGAAAAGAACCCCATCTCCTGAACTATTGATAGAGCAAGATTCTGAGGAATCTAATTATTCAGATTTTGAAGAGGAACAACAACCTCTTACTGCTTATGAGGATTCAGATGCAGAGGAATCCATCCCTTCTGCCTCCCTACCAGAAGACCTCTCCTTTGGGGAAACCCTCCACACCCTCAGGGAACATTTCCAATGGGAACCTCAGGATTTCCCTCAGTCTTAAGAAAAGGCTAAGATAATTTCTAGACCTACCCCAGCACAGACCCCTTGCCATTCCTCCTATTTTAGAAGTGGTGGATGATGTTTTCCATTAATCCAGTTCAGCCCCGGATGCCGTTCCTCCTGCTCCCAGTAATCCAGACAGGTATTACAGAGTACCAGACACTCACAAATACCTGTACAGAAATCCTGCTGCAGACACAGAGGTCATTACACAGGGTCCCAAGGGAGCCAGGGCTAGTTCTGCAAAGAGCCCTACTCCTTCTGATAAAGATGCCAGAGCTCTGGACAGATGGGGTAAAAAAGTTTACACTTCTGCAACCTTAGCCATCAGAGCTCTCAACTGTCAGTTCCATATTTTATCAACAGCACACTTTGGAACTATTAAAGCAAAAGATTTCTACTTTTCCTGACTGTGCCAATTCTAAGGAGTTAGCAGATTTACTGCACTCTACTTGTCAAGTGGCTAGGCACTCTTTACACTGTGGATATGTTGCACTAGAAGCCTCTAGCAGGGCAGCAGTGTCTGGATCTGTCATTCGGAGACATGCATGGTGAAAGGAACAACCTCTACCTGATCATGTCAAGTCTAAATTAATGTATGCACCTTTGGATAAAGACTGCTTGTTTGGAGAAAAAGCAGAAGAGGTGCTTAAAAAATGGAAGACAAAGCAAAATATATGCAAACAGTAAAAGATTTCTTTCAAGTTCAACCTCCTAGATTCAGCAGGAACTTTCCCTCTAAGCACTGGTCCTTTCCTGCTCCTGGCAAACAGGGGCAAGCTAAACCCAGCAGGAAAAGGCCACCCAGGTCCCTACAGTAAGGACAACAGAGAACCAAACAGTGGACTACATCTGCCTCTAAGGTAGGGAGTTCTAAGCCATCCCTCTATGGCAAAAACTCTTAATAACTCCCTACCCCCCGCCTCCTTTCACCCAAAAGCTCTGAGGAAGGCTGTCCCTCTGCAGAGAAAATTGGCTGTATGTAACCAAGGACCAATAGGTCTTAAAGATCATTTTCCAGGGATACAGATTCTCTTTCAATGAACCCTCAATTCCCAGATAGTACCCAGACTTACCTCCCAATCAGTGGGCAGAGGTATTAAAGCAAGTCCAAATTCTTATAGCCCAGGGGGCAGTAGAACCTGTCCCCACAGATCAAGCAGACAGAGGCTTTTATTCCAGGCTTTTACCTGTTCCCAGAAAGGAGGGCAGTTGGCACCCCATCCTGGATCTGTCCATTCTGAACACATCCCTGCTGGCCCCCAAATTCAAAATGCTAACCCTGCAGCAGCTGCTACCTATGCTGACAAAAAATGTCTGGTTAGTGACCCTGGACCTAAAAGATGCATACCTCCATATACCCATAAGGGAGTCCTGCAAGAAATTCCTATGTTTCAGATCAGGCTCATAGCACTTTTAGTTATCTGCTCTTCCCTTTGACTTATCTACTGCTCCCAGGGTTTTCAACAAATGTTTGGCCCTGGCCATAGCCTTTTGCAGACAGAAAAATGTACAGATTTACCCTTATCTGGACGACTGCCTCATTCAGCCAGAGAGCAAAGAAAAGCTGCTCCAGGACCTACACTTTGTGAAAACTCTCCTAACTTCCTTGGGGTTCACCGTCAATGAGAAGAGATCAAAGCAGGAGGATAATTTTCCTGGGAGCACTACTGGATACAGCATCCCAATTGGCCTTCCTATCCCCAGAAAAGCAGAGCTTCCTGCCTTTCTACTTTACCCAGCTGGCTTCCAAAAGTCACCTCACAGTGAGGAAGTTCCTGCAGGCCTTGGGGTACATGGCGTCTTGCATCCTGTTAATTCCTCTGGCCAGGCTGCACATGAGGAAATTCAGTGGTATCTAAGGAACCTTTGGTGTCAACACTCACAGCCTCTGGAGACCTCTGTCCCTCTGATCCTCTGTATAAGGGCCAAATATTTCTGGTGGGTAGGGGCCATACCTCTCAACCTGGAAACATGAAAAATCTGGACAAAGGCCCATGAAAAATAGATACAAATCTGTACAGTGATTAACATAAAATTTGCATACACAATTATGCGACTGCACCCACTCCAATAGAATTGTGGGATACCAACGTTCAAACGCAAACTGAACAGACAGCCAAAATATGCCACCCCCAGACCCTGTAGTAAATGATAATCATTTTTTTTAAATGTGTGGTAATGATGTTCACTGGGAAGGTAGAAGATGATGAGCCTTAGGATTTTGTTTTTGGTGACTTGCATTATGTGGGTTGGGGTAGGGGTTTGGTCTTAATAGGGAGCCTGTTGTAACACCAGCAGCAAAATAAATTGGTGAAAGTCCATGAACATAAGTAACAATGTTATTGCATATTCGCAATATTGCAGTGTATGCAAGTTTTTAAATGAGTTTTTCCCCTGACTGTTTTTGCCTTCCTGACAAGTTGTAGTTAGTTATAGAGACAATCAAACTATTTTATTCATGATATGTTTAAAAACTTCTGTGAAGAGTAAAAACTAGGGCACTACACCAAAGGTGTAAAAACAGACAGTGTGACCCCCTCTATTAAAGTGCTAGGCCACCTTCTACGTGGTTAAATAATATCAGTATGGTGACAGCACGAAGGTGGTAGGCACTACAGTATTCGACAAGGCCCAAGAAAGATGATCCACTTTACTGACATCTTAAAGAGGCCAAATTGAAAGGTGCCAGCTGATAAAAATGTAAATACGGTTTCTGAAAGGGAGCCAGAAGAAATGTGTTTTTTTTCCTGTAAAAATGCTTATAATGGTATTAGTTCACTGAATACTTGTGCAAGTCCAGCCCTTAATTATCTCAGTTCTAGTTTGGCGTAACTAGCATAACTATATAAAGTGACTTTGAATAATAAAGCTATTACTGTGACCCTTTCCTGAAACAAACTGAGTCAGTCTCTTTTGTTAAGTTTAAGTGCATGTGATTCTTAAGCATGGATAACAATGATTTCAAATGAGAATATGTTTGTCGAAACGTTGTGTAACACATTCTGCGTTATACAACCTACCCAACCTCAACAAATGTAAACAGGTTCAAGATAGTCAAAGAAAAAGACCTGCAACGCAAAGTTAAAAACACCACACAGCTACTATTGCAACACACTGATTACATCATAGATCAAAGAACGGTTCCCTGACCAGCTGATACAGCAGTCATTGTTTGGCAGGCGGCCCTTCCATTGATGGAATCCCACATGCAAATAGAAACCACTGAAAACTATTCCAAGGTTTAATTCTGCTAAATATTACTGATTAATGAACCCATTAATAAAAACACAAATATTACTTTATCATTTTGAGGGATCAAATACTGTTCATCTTAACTTGAATGTATTCATGCATTGCAAGTATTTCCAAGCTCAGCACTAACAACTAGAGTGCATGTAATGAACCTACTGCTTTATGTTCATGGAGTCCAAGGACTGTTACAATTTTACAACAGCACGTCCGTATAAAACTCAGAGCTCATCCTGCTATTCTGCTATCCTAAATACAACAGAAAACAGTACTCTGTGTAGTTAAACAAGTTCTGAGCATAATCTGATAATCAGCAATTAGGTTCACTATTTAAACATTATATGAAATGTAGTTTAAATTACCTTAAACAAACGCCAGTTAAGAGAATGCTTCAACAAATCTCCCAATTCCAAGCAAAGTGATTTTCACTCATCGTGGTGGTGGTGGTGCGGTAGCGTTGTCACCTCACAGTAAGACGCTGTCCGGTTCGATTCTCAGCTAGAGCGTCTTCTGCGTGGAGACATGCGTGAATGCACTTCGTTGAAGGTTGTGCATCAGGGCTGGTAACTCGGCACGTAAAAATCAACTACCAATCATTAGCGGACCGGAGTTCTGCTCTGGCGACCCCTAACCGGGAAAAGCCGAAAGACTCAACAACAACAAACAGTGAAAATACACTTTCTTTAACTGATTAAACTCTACAAGTTATAAGAACAAATCTAAAAGTAATTTTATTGTTTACAAGGCTGTATCCTAGAAACGGCGCTGCATGCACCAAGCTTAAGTGGTCAACTGCAAACCCAAACATACAGTATTAGCGTAGACATCTTGGCCTCAGTTTTCGTTTCCTGTGTGATTTACAGACAGTTTCTGTGTATTTTTGTTTTCTGTGTTCATCACAGCTTAAAGCGTATGGGCAATATAAATGTCCTTTACGGTTTTCCTGGCAAACGTTTTTACGGCAGCAACATTAACAAATTTGGGACACACACAGTTGTAAAATAAACCAGATACTAATGCAGCATTGACTCGGCAGCAACTGTCTGCAGCTCTAAAATATCCTCCTTACACATATCGGCATGGTAGCAGCTCCTTACACTTTTAATATTGCAACAGTGAGCTGCAACATTATCAAACTTAAATTACTTTCTTCAAAAAACGTCACAATTGGAAATGAACAACCCAGTTTTTGCTTGCTTGTTTAGATTTCTTACCTTACTTGCACTGGGGAAGGAATCACTTTTAATACAGCAACATTACAAACCACGTTGCTGGTTGCTGTACTGTACGTAATGTAAAATAAACACAGACACACACCCCCTCCCACCCTTATCCAAATTCCAACAGGCTGGCAGTCTGCTCATGATGCTGATGTCATCGTGTGCGCCCCCGCACATGATGACATCAACAAAATTTGAAAAACAACCCGGGAAATTCAGAAATTAAAGGGGCCACTTGGAAATTTGTGACACCCCATGATTATGACCCCAAAAATGGTAAAATACTGAGGAATTCTGTATGGTTGAGAGGTATGGTAGGGGCCTGTGCCAGAAACCAGGTCTCCCA